>NW_026057589.1:20836816-21016866 GCF_023721935.1 Panthera uncia
CTGGGGTTCGATGATCCAGCTTACATGTCTGAGGGTTAGTTAGGGGTGAAGCCAGGGAGCATTAGCTCACAGACATGTGGCCAGAGAGCCCCGATCTCCTCAGATGGCAGCCGGGCTCCTGGAGGACAGGTTCCAGTACACAAGCACTTTCTTGCCTCTGTCTGTTTCCATGGCCGAAGGAAGTCACATGGGTAGGCCCAAAGCGATCTTACCTCCTGATAGACTGTCTCTGGATTCAAGACCCTTTAGATAAGTGGAAACCGATCTAAATATTTGACAATGCATAAGGCAGTGACTGGATGTTTCTACTTTTCTCTAAAATAATGTCGTCTAGCTCTAGGCTAAAGCAACAAAACTCGCTCTCTAGGGTGATACTATTTAATAAAACATATTTATTTGTTTTCTTCCATCTTTACTTCCTGCCTTTATCAGAAGATTAGCCGTGGCTGCAAGCAAATGCAAACCAGGCTCCGAACAAGATGGGCTTTTCCTTTCCTCTCATTTCTTTCTTGCTCCTGTAATCAAAGCCAGAGGGAGGTGTGCTGGGCTTCCCTTGGCGCTCCATGGTCATCAGAGACTCAGGGACTCAGATTTCCATCCTCAGGGACTCTTTCTGCTCTACCTTCCCATCACATGGCTTCTATTCGAAGGGCCACCTAATGGTCCGAAATGGTTGCTGAAACTATAGTCATCACATCTGCAGTGCAGGTAGACGGAAGTGAGGAAAGGGGGTGCCACAAAAGCCCTCATCTCCTGGTTGAGGTTCCTTAAAAGGACCTCACGCACAATGCTTCTGTTATGTCTCAGTGTCTAAACCTGAGTCCCTGGCCAGATTAGCTGCCAGAGATGCTGAGATGTCTAGTACCTGGGCTGGTCAGCAGTGTGGCCAGCTAAAATCAGGAGCGAAGGAAGAATGAGTATTAAGCAGCAACCCATAGTTGGGGCCATTGTCCCTTTCGCAAAGCAGAACTCAGGTCCTGGCTCATGGGATCATTAGCTAGGTGGCCTTCTCAGTCTTCATTTTGTCGCCTGTACAGTGGGCTTACCAATATGACATGCCTCCCGTGGTCAGCATAGGATCAAATGTGAAACCTGCATCACATGATGTGATCTCATTGTGTCTCCACTGTCTCCTATGCTGCTGGGTCCTGGGACCACATGAGAGGACTCTCCTGTTCCAAAAGGGGGGGTGGAAGGAAGAAGGGTGAACTTTCTAGTGGGTGTGCCATCTTCTTAAGTTGTAATTTATCACCAGTGGACACATTGACAACATTTAGTTCATGTCCTTGGGGAAAAGAATTGGCCACTGGCAGGGCCAAAAGCTGAAAATGGGTGAATCATAACCTGTTTTGTTTGGCCTTCCTTGCCTCACTCAGTGATCTTTTATTTTTAAAATTTCGAACTGGTGTCCAACGCATAAACATTTTGATAGTTTACATGAAAATTCAAAACCCCATCTTTTCTTGGAAAACGAAAGGGTCTAGCCTCTCCAGACGTGCATTTCAGAAATGTGTCACTCACCTTAAGCTAAAAGGCGGCTGCCCCTTAGGCAGGATGCAGACCCTCCAGTTTGCCACAGTCCACAAAGCTCCCAGTTGTCTTGAAATCATTCTGCTCATGTTAAGTTACCCATGTGGGCATTGGATGGACATTTGAGCTTCTCACTCCTGGCCCAGTTCCCTGACCTCACTCTGGGAATGGGGTCAGAGAGTCTCACTGTCAGGGCCGATGGGACCCAGCTGCTGTCAGAGGAAAGGCCACAGGTCATTGACATCCTCATCAAAACTGTCATTATCAAGAACGCTGTGGATCTGATGCCCAGTACGATCATATGCAAAATATGAGAGGAATCAGTTCTGGCAAATGACAGTCCCTAGATAATAGGGGGAAGAGAGGGAAGCCTCCCCCCAAAGAAGCAACCAAGTGACAAAACTAAATCTCCCAGGCTTTGCCTTAGGTCTCTCCCCTTTCGTCCCCTGCTTCTGAGCACGGCTTTCTGTAATAGTCTCCACACCCAGAGCAGAGAGCCAACCTCTCTTTCCTACTCCACCTGCGAGCCCAGTGTTGGAGAGATAAGCAGAAAAACCTAAAGTGAATTATGAGGAGCAGATTCCATTTGGACACCCCCTCAAATGAAGATAAAGCGGGTATGAAATGCTAATGTAGGTCAATGGGAAAATAAGACATTATTCATGATTCATTACGTGGGTGACTTTTCAGGAGTACACGCACTGCAGAACGGGGGCTGCCTCTGCATGCCTATCAAATTGCTGTGGCTATCTTTTGTCCACTAATCACTTGACAGTTTCCCTATTAGTCGCCACGTACGCAGAAACATTGACAAGACCAGAGGAAGCTGATTCACGCGTGCGTGCACTCAACGGAAGTCTCTGGGCTTGCCCGAGGGAAGAAAGGAGTTGTGTCCCTATGAGATTTTAATTAATCCCTGCTTCTGCAGATGCTGAGCGCGGGTCCTAGAGCTAGCAAGTGACAGGGTCCCACAAGGTTTCGCTCATCACCATCACACATAGCAGTGGCCCCCCCCCCCCCCCCCCGCAGAACTGAGTGGCAAATTGCGGCAGTCAATAAAAATAACAATACAACTTAACATCTCTCGAGTATTTACCGTCGCCCGGGCATTGAACTTTATATCCGTTAATTTGTACATTCTCGGTGGGGACAATATCACCCGAGGAGGAGAAAATTGGTGTTTGGGGGGACATTAAAAGTATTGGATATTGCAATGGTTTGCGACCCTCCAAAGGGGTCATAGTACCTGAATAGATATACAGTATATCCATGGCAGGCACGGCAGGTCGGGGGGGAGGGTGGTGGAAGGTCTAAGAAGATTCTGGAAGGCAGGGATAGGTAATAATGAATTTTAAAAAAAGGTTGAGAAATACCGCATTAATACATTCGATGCCTACAAAGCCCATCACGGGAGATACTGTTTTGTAGATGAAGAAGTTGAAGAAGTGAAGGAATTTGCCTTTCCTGGCCCACGGCCAGTACGTGGTGAGGCCAGGAGTTAAAGCCACACTCGAGCCCTGCTCTGCTTTGAGTTTGCACACCTGCTTCGCTCACTCTTCACCGTTAAGAACTGTAGGAGAGAGCTGGTTGTGTCCCCTGCGTGGCGGGAAGCAGTCCCACAGCAGCGGGACAGAGTGAGTCCGATGAATGGTCGGGGTCCGTGTGGCTAAAGGCTCGTCCGGCCACAGTTCTCACGTCTGTACTCTGGCAGTCATGTCCAGGAGATGCGTCTGTGTCTGAAAGCAAACTCGGCCTGGCAGCGACAAGCTCATTCTGGTTTGCCCGGGACCGTCCTGCAATGGCCCTCGGTCCCGGGGCAAAAGCTGGCTGCTTTGTTGGCATCCCACGTCTGCCATCGCTAGTTGGACGTGTGGAACCAGGGTGCCCAGGACACCTCCAAACTGAGGAGTCTCAAGAGGAGTATAATTTGTTTCAAATTAGCATCACCCCAACTACACACAGCCCCAGATGCTTCTATGCCCTCATCGCCTGGATGAGCAAGTTGGGGCACCAAATGTCTCAGGACTTTTCTCGTGACGTGGGAATAGACACGCGAGGAGTAAGTCAGGCAATCCAGCATCCATGGTCACACCCTCTTTTTAAGCAGCCTTTGCCACACATCTCTTAGGACACTTAGTTACAGAGATTGGTGTCCGGGTGGCATCAGAACACACTCCCCACCTCCTCCTGTGAGGTTGAAGCTTTTTGACGACGTGCCGTTTTGTCACATGCAGGGGGCTCACTTGGTGACATCTGCCATCCCTGGAAAGCAGGCAGTTGCCCCAGCTGGGCTCTCAGAAATCCCGGGCCAGTTACAGATCAGAATGTCCATGTCTCAATATACTTCTTGCTTATGAGACTGTGGTTTATAAAAAAAAAAAGAAAAAAAGGAGTCTGACCATTTTGGTCGGGTGAAGGAGACGTTTTGGGACGAGGTCAAAGAAATTTCAAGAACAGAATCATTTTGTTGCCTGTGGCACAGAGTGAGCCGTGTTTTAGAGCCTCCCCACCCCATCTGAGGCTAGCTGGCCTTTTGTGGAGTTCGAAAGCAGCCCCTCACCACGCCTCACAGGTGTGGCTGCGCTTGAAGTCACAGGGAAGCAAAACTTCAAACACCAGCATGTAAGGTCCTAACACCAGGCGGCACTTTCTTTAATCAGAGACATGCGGCCAAGAGGAAGGGACTGTCTTGGACCAAGTCAAAACAGTCATAATCGTTTATCAGCCTTTCCTGTTGGCGGCCATGTCCTTCCACCAAAGAAAATGACAGGCTGGCTTGAGACTCTCAACTAGCAGCCTCTAATTCTTGTATTTGCTTTAGAGGGGCTGTTGCTAGTTCATCTGGGAGTGACAGGGTGATTATCATTTATTTTCACACTCAGGAGAATATTATGATGGGGGAGAAGGCAGAAATGTGTTTCAGAGGACCCACACGGGTGTCTGTCATATAATTATCTTCCCTCTGCCATCGTGAAGCACACATAAACATGAGATAAGCATGGATGCAGAAGCCTCTGGACTGAAGGAAATGAGTGGGCCCTTCTTCTGAGAGTCCAGGGTGTGGGCTCGGGCAAAGGGTAAGGCGCGGGTGCCCCCCATGGGCATCGGAGCCGCTGTCCTGGTGCCTACCTGCTGAATCCAGTTCCAACGAGGGCCTCCAAGGGCCAAAAATATATCTACATATTCAGAGGTGGTAGTGAAGCGTGCCTGGCTCTGAAAAATGTGCAGGCAATGTTGTCCACGCTTCTCAGTAACAAGTGCTTTATGGTTTATGGTCAGTGTGAAATAAGACAAAGCTTGAGTGAATTGCAAGAATGCGATTGTCCTCAACATTGATAGAGGACCTCCTGCATGGAGACACTGAGCTTATGAAGATGAACAGAACACAGTCTGTCCCCTCCGAGAGCTCAAGTTTAGGACCAGGCGGCCCTTCACATAAAGATGCTCTTAAAGCGAAGAGGCTCCATCAACAGAGCAGTTAGGGAAACGCTGAGAGTCTATTCTCTCTTGGAGATTTATGATACACATTTGCTCACTAAAGACAGGAGGCGTCCTCCAGGATAGAAACTTGCGCGACTACGGTTATTGTGTGTTTCCCAAATCGGTTTCTCTGCTGAGCTCATGGAACCAGAGTTCCTTGGATACAGTTCAGGAAATGCTGGTTTATCCAGCCATGGAAGAACTGGAAATATGAAAATCATGAGCTAGCCCCCAGAGGAGGGACTAGCAAGAGCGGGGTGTTGGGCCCATTGGATGGACTGGGACTCAGGATAGAACCTTGATCCCAGAGGAAGATGAGCATCACAGCGTAGCCTACAGCATGTGTGTGTGAGTATGTGTGTGTGTGAGCACACGTGCATGTGTATGTGTTAGTATAAAGCTGTGATCTTTGCAGCAGAAACCCATATCTGCAAACTAAGACCACGGACACGGTGCAAGGAAGAGGGTGAGGCAGGGCAACTCAGAGACGATGGGCAGCTGGGCTCACCGCAGCAGGTTCCAGGTTCCGTGGACAGCTCTGTGGTCTGAGGCCATCGCCTACACCCCCATGATGGCTCAGAACCCTGAACAGGTTTGGTAAGAAAAGGCATCCTCCTCAAAACACTCAAAGGACTTGTACCGAGTCCTTTAATATGGTATCCCATGCGACCTTACGAAGACCAAAAAGGAAAGTGTTACTAATATCTTCTTATTGCAATTGGGGAAACTGAGGCTTGGGTAGGGCTGAATCACTTGCCCATGTTCACACAGCAAGACTTGAACCTAAACGTCACCCAAGGTCATTTTCATCAATGCTACAAACGTGTTGATGCGACTTAGGACGTTATTCAGTCTCTATGGAGGTGGGCCGCAGACATTAATCCTGTTCTGTACCTACATCTGGGCTAGGACAAAGGCAGCACATAAGATCAAGTTCATTTGCTCCTGAACGATTTGTTAAAATAAAAAGCATTTCCTGGGTAAACTTGGGAACATTCCAGTATAACCTTGTGTTAAGTTATGAAATCTGTAACAATAACCACCAAAAAAGACATCATCAGTGAATTTCCTGGTGAAAATTGAAAATCCATGAGCCTCGAGATCTTTTTTCCTTCCCCTCATCCTTTCAGTGGGAGCCGTGACACATGCAAGCCTCACGACTTCACTTTTAGACGTCATTTTGCTCGTTCATCTAGGACTTCGATTAAAAGCACATTAAATAGGGCGAAGACTCCATCAGTCAAGCATTCATTGGACATTAACAAAGTGCAAGGCAGTGGGTCATACATACTTAACCAGAGACAATTTCCTGTGGAATTGATAGTGTTGAGGCCTCCTTCATGCCTCTGGCCACAAGGAACTCGCTTAGCACGTCCCTGGCGAGTTTATAGGCCTGAAAACTGCCTCTGATTTCTGAAGGGATCCTCATTAAAGTGTCTTGTCCTCCTAGACCAGCGAGGCAAATAAGTGTCACCCATCACACCAGTGTTCCTAGATAGGGAGTGGCTGCCTGGACCAGCAGGTTGAGAAAAGGCCCTGATTCCGTTGTGTGCTTCCATGAGAAACAAAGTCCCAGACTGTTTCCTAATATTTTCCAAAGACAAGGGGCAAGATAAGGTAGGGGCAGAAGCCAAGACTTATTTCTTTTTTTATATATAAAGTTTTTTAAATGTTTATTTATTTTTGAGAGAGAGGGCGTGAGCAGGGGAGGGGCAGACAGAGAGGCAGACACAGAATCCGAAGCAGGCTCCAGGGTCTGAGCCATCAGCACAGAGCCCAGTGCAGGGCTCAAACCCACAAACCGTGAGATCATGACCTGAGCCGAAGTCAGACACTTAACAGACTGAGCTACCCAGGCGCCCCCAAGATTTCTCTCTTCTTGCCTTGGGACAAACTTCTTGAAGTTTGCCTTGGGACGATTTCACAAAGAAACAAAGAAGTGCAAAGAAACATGGTAGAGTAGAAAATGTGCCTGATGTATCTGGCCTAATGGCAACACTGAGACAGCTCTAGAAATCCATTCAACCTTAGGGTGATTGGATCCCCTCGTTTGCCTGATCAGTCAGACCTAATGGCTCATAATCTGATTCTGATTGTGGGAAAAATTAAAGTGCTTTGGATGATTTGAGAAGCACTGTTATAGATGGAAAAAGAATAACAGGATGGCAGCTGAGCCAGATGAATTTCATGTTTACTTTACGGTTCAGTATTTTCCACATGTGAATACTTCTGGGACCTATTGGACGGTACTGCTTTCATCTGTTACCCGTTAGTTCACATTACCCACATTTTGTGGGTCCAGAAGGGGGTCAGAATCCACAGGTGGGCCCTATATTCTTAGAAGAGTAAACTACAATGAAAAAATGTAGTTTGGCATGTCGCCCTGAGACAAATAACGATGGCTCACAGTCGTCAAGACCCGCAGGTAAATGTGCCTGATTCTGTTCTACCCCATGCTCCTATTGGGCTTGTGAAGTCAATACAGGGAAACCTCACTAAAGTGGAGCAGGGAGGCTGGCAAGGAGAAGGTTGGGAAGAGGAGCGCACCATTCCATATCAATTACAGAAGAATTGTCCAATAGAGACACAACAGGAGAATCATCAACAAGAAAGAATTATCCAGTACAGGTCCCAACAAGGAAGGATGTACATTGCATCTAGTTCAAGAAATCGACCACCCCTACAACTCAACCGATGAGTAACTGTCATCACTTTGAACTCTTGCCTTTCTCCAGTGGACTTTCCTTCAATACAACCCCTCCCAACTTCTTCCTTCTTGATAAAATAACATCACTCTCCTTTGTTTGTTGGGCTTGCCTATGGCTTTGCAGTAGTTTGCAGGTCCGGAATTGTAATTCTCTGCTATTCCTGAGTAACCCATTTTGCTAGTAAAATAACTGGTTGTTTCATTTTTTAGATTAACAGTATTTATAATTATTTATAATTACGATCTTTTTATGTTGACACTGAATCACAAAAGTAATGCATTCTCCTTGTAAAAATGGTCAAAACGTTATAGGTTGCACCAAAATCTTACCTCCTCATCACCATCCTTAATCCCAATCCCCCTTGTACTTTCCCAGATTTAACCGCTGTTGGGGAGGAAAAGTTTTCCTCTGGCCTTCAAGATTCTTCTGGCTGGTCTAAGAATCAAATTGACATGAGATAGATAAACAGGAGAAAATGGAACAAAAGTTTAACAACCTGTATATGTCCTATGTACATGGGAGAGACACAGGCAAATGGAGTCATTTCCTGAAATGGCTGAAGCCGTCACCTTAAATACCATTTTCAGCTAAAGATGGGGAGACGTAGGGGGAGAGGGGTGAGTTATGGGAGGCGACCAGGAAAAGTACAGTCAAGGAAGGTAGAGTTGTTATACGGGTTTAAGTCCCTGCCTTCTCCACTGATAAGAGTTTGTCAAGATTTAGAGTCATCCTCCTTTTACTGGTACAGCGAGGGCGATACCAGTAAATGAAGATCTCCCTTACAAATGTAAATGTTCCTTCCAAAAGGTGTAACTTCTTGATTTTCAGAGCTTCTCTTGTGACTGCAGCTTTTTAACAATAACCAGCTTAAAACGATCAATATGCCAAAGAGTCATGTCTTGGGTGGCGAGATTTGCTCCCCTTCACCACCATAACCCATGTGAAGTCCACTTTCGTAGACCTTCTATGCTTTTATGGACATAAACTGTATCTGCAAAATATGTATAAAGTATCGTGGCAATTTCTATGTGCAAGCAGGTTCGCAAAAATGATACCATACTATGGGTAACATTCTTCAACCTGATAATTTCACGTGGTACTCTTAGAGAGCCTTCCGTGTTAGAGCACATTAGACCTCCAACCTTTTTCTGCCCGCTACAAAATTTTTCATAAGTGTAGGGAATCCCGTCATTTTAGCAAATCCTCTGTTGTTTGGACAGTGAGGTTGTTTGCAAATCTTTCACCATGATGGATAATCCTGCAGTGAACATCCTTGCAAGAACGCTTTGTCGACACACGCAAGTGTTTCTTTTTTTTTTTTTAAGTTTATTTATTTATTTTGAGAGAGAGAGAGCACGTGAGAGAGGGAGAGAGAGAATCCGAAACAGGCTTCATACTTTTAGCATGCAGGCTGACACAGGGCTCGATCCCACAAACTGTGAGATCATGACCTGAGGCGAAATCAAGAGTCAGACACTTAACCAAGTGAGCCACCCAGACGCCCCCCACTTGCAAATATTTTTGACAGTAGATGCCAAATGGGTAAATATTTTTATTTATTTATTTATTTATTTATTTATTTATTTATAATATGAAGTTTATTGTCAAATTTCTGCTCATCCCAACAGGTACCCTCCTCAATACCCATCACCCACCCTCCCCTCCCTCCCACCCCCCATCAACCCTCAGTTCTCAGTTTTTAAGAGTCTCTTATGTTGTGGCTCCCTCCCTCTCTAACCTTTTTTTTTTCCTTCCCCTCCCCCACGGTCTTCTGATAAGTTTCTCAGGATCCACATAAGAGTGAAAACACATGGTATCTGTCTTTCTCTGCATGACGTATTTCACTTAGCATCACACTCTCCAGTTCCAGCCACGTTGCTACAAAAGGCCAGGTCTCATTCTTTCTCATTGCCATGTAGTATTCCACTGTGTATAGAAACCACAGGTTCTTTATCCATTCATCGGCTGATGGACATTTAGGCTCTTTCCATAACTTGGCTTTTGTTGAAAGTGCTGCTATCAACATTGGGGTCCAAGTGCCCCTATGCATCAGCACTCCTGAATCCCTTGGGTAAATTCCTAGTAGTGCTGTTGCTGGGTCATAGGGTAGATCTCACTAGTTGCTGCTCCAAAGTCCTCCAACGTGCCGAACACCGATTCTGCGTCTCAGCTGTGTATGAGCCAGCCCGGTGTCGCACAACCTTACCAACCTTTGCCATCGTCCTCCTCTATCCCTATGTTGTCTTCGTCTCTGAACCGCCTATGACAGTGTGGCTGCCATATAGTGGGGGGCTGAAATAACATTTGGTCACGTTCCCTTTAACCGGAACATCTTTTCCCACTGAGGACCCTCTCCTTTGCGTTGCTTACACCTACTCATTCCTTAGGTGCCTGTACTGGGACCTTTCCTGAACCCCGGGCTAGATGAAGTTGTTCTCTTATGTATTCATAATTCTGTCTCTCAATGCCCTTGCGACGGTTCGTTATTTTTTTAATCTGCTGTCACTCTTACTGACCCCCGGCCTGGTGGACACCAGAGAATGCCTTTCCTCACCTCTGTTTCCTCATCACCCAGCCCAGAGCCCCACATGTAATCGGCATTTAATAAGAGCTTTTAAAATAAAGGCCATTGTTTCCCATTCTGTGTCTCCCTCTCTCTCTGCCCCTCCCCCGTTCATGCTCTGTCTCTCTCTGTCCCAAAAATAAATAAAAAACGTTGAAAAAATTTTTAAAATAAAGGCCATTGTCATGCAGCTACATTCACAATTGAATGAAAGCCCATGAAAATAAACAGCATATCAGCAGAAGGAAAAATTAAGCTGTCAGTCTGCTGAACGGCAAAGATTTCTTTTCTTTATTTCAGGTCTTTTAATGTGACGAGGGAGAGTCAAAGAAAAGCAAACAGACAACATGGTTCTGGAAATGCTTTCCTTTTTAATTTGGAAAGTGACTGGTGCATCAGTCTCTGACGATTGCTGGGGGGGGGGGTCTCTGCCCATCGCTGTCCCCCGAGTGACCGTCTCCTGCCCTTCTCCCCTGCCCCCCCCCCTTAGGGACCACAGTGATGCGGATGACAGCCTTTGATGCCGATGACCCGGCCACAGATAATGCCCTTCTGCGGTACAATATCCGTCAGCAGACGCCTGACAAGCCGTCTCCAAACATGTTCTACATCGATCCTGAAAAAGGGGACATCGTCACCGTCGTGTCACCTGCCTTGCTGGACCGAGAGGTGAGCTGAAAGGCACACATCTTTTTTCATGAGAAGCAAACGCGGCTCTCACAGGGGCGATGGCGTAGGGCTTCAGGCAAAGGCACTTTACGTGGAGAGGTGGAAATGAGGTGCTTACACGTGGTTGATTGAGGGGGGGATCCATAAAGGGAAATGAGATATCATATGAACCAAAACCACACACTCTAAAAGGCCACACACATCCTTGGAATTATTTGTATTCCTTCCACCCGATGCCTCGGTTTCCTCCTGAAGCACTTACTCATGAGTCCTCATAATGGGACTCTATCCTTCCCTACCTTCCAGAGGAAGGGGATGGGACAAAGGAGGGAAGGGCAGGCAGGGAGGTAGGAGAGGGACAAAGAGGAGGGAGGTGGCTTTGCCCGAGATCACAGAGTCAGGTGGCTTGGACTTCTCTTCTTTCCCAAACCCTCTGTCACTGTGTCCCCCCGGAACCCCTCTCTCCCGCTTCACCCTTAGGCTGTCGCTGGGAAACGTCACCCATCACGTAGGTCACGTGTCACACACAGGCGACCCAGGGAACTCGGCCAGTCCACACCCTTGCTCTTTGGTTTTACCTAGGCTGCTTTCAGGTTTTCACGTTAGTGGCCATGTCAAAATATTTAGATTTCATTTTTATTTTTCAAAATTTCCAACTTCCAGCCTTCCTGAAAATCACAAATTCTGGAAGTTTCCACACGTGGACAGTCGGTTACATCAGACGTGACAGTCAGATGGAGCTGGTGGTCTCAGTCCCATGTATGTGGGGTGTGGGCTCCTGCCCAGCTCACGCCCCCCCACATGTGCCCCCTGGTCCTGGCCCCCCCTCCTGAGTCACATGTCCCTCCGTAGCTCCCCACAGGCTCCCCTCAGTAGGAGAGACTCCTGGCCCGTCAAACACAGCATATTCAACCAACTTAGGGACTCCCCTCTGTCCCCCACCGCCTCCACCCGCCCCAGATCTCCCATCCTGGAATTCTTTGTTGCCAACATGGCATCATCCCACAGACCTTCCACAAGCGGCACCTGCCCCACGGAAACTGCTGGGTTTTCGGAATGTGCTCTGTGCATTTCCTTGGGTCAGAAATGCCTTCTCTCCTTTCTGCTTCTCCACACTGTAGCTTCTGCCCAGAATCTGGGTTCGAGCCACTGTCTTTAAGTCAGTTAAGCATCCAACTTCGGCTCAGGTCGTGATCTCACGTTTGTGGGTTCCAGCCCCTCGAAGGGCTTTGCACTGGCTGCATGGAGCCTGCTTGGGATTCTGTGGCTCCCTATCTTTCTCTCCCTCCCCCACTCACACTCTGTGTGTGTCTCTCTCTCTGTCTCTCCCTCCCTCTCAAAAATAAATCAACATTAAAAAACAATTAAAAAAAAAAAGAATATCCCCCTCCTGGGGTGTCTGGGCGGCCTCAGTCACTGAAGCATATGACTCTTGATTTCAGCTCAGGTCATGATCTCACAGTTCATGGGTTCGAGCCCCATGTCAGGCTGTGCACCGATAGCTTGGAGCCTGCTTGGAATTCTCTCTCTCTCTTTCCCTCTCTCTCTGCCCCTCCCCTATTCGCTCACTCTCTACATACATACATACATGCATACATACATACATACATACACTAACTAACATACTTTAAAAAAAAAAGAATACCCCTTCCTCTGGGTCTAGAGTACTGCCCAACACAGTAGCCACTAGTCCTGTGCCGTTATTTAAATTTTAATTTGCATTCATTGAAATGAAAATGTACAAATGCATCAGCCAGGACAGCTATGGAATCTCGTCACCATCACGGAAAGTTCCGATGGCCTTGACTGTAAACTTAACAGAGAGCAGACGCTGCGATCCTCTGCGTGTCTTAATCTTCATTATCCGTCTTTTGCGGTTCAGGCAAGAATGCGTTGGAAAGGAAGATTTTGCCCTTCGGGGGTGGGAATCAGCAGCTAGGAAGAGAACTTACTGGAAGGGAGGGAGAGGATGAGATCTTCATTGAAACTGTGGCTGTCACTTGGAAAATGTAATCGTTACTAGTTAAAAGTAGGAAAACGGCGGGGGGCAAGGAACGTACGGAGTCCTTCTCCTTCGTCCTGTCTCCCTTCCCTTTCCAGCCCTCCATGTTTTTATGACTGCTCGGTTCATTATCTTCCTCATAGGCAAGGAATGACTTTCCACCTCTGTCTATTCCCTGCCCAGCATGCATGTGCACGCGCGTGTGGACACACACACACACACACACACCAGCTTTCCCATAACCCCTAATTCTCCCAAAGACACTTGCAGATTTTTACAAGGCATAGATGCAATGCAGTGATTTCCGCAGCTCAGCGTCTGTTTTTACTGACAGAAAATGTGTTGTAAGTCTCTTTTTATAAACCAAAGTGATAATATAGTGGATTCTTCCATTTTTAAGGTTTATCGGGGGGCCAGATGTGTTTTAAGCTCATGATCTCTTCATTTGGGTTTTTGTCAACTTGCAATAAATACGCAATTACGGGAGCTGAACGAAGCGTTTCTAGCCACGATGCATAAACAGCTCCCCCCCAAAAGATAGACACAGTTTCACTGAAATTGGAAAATCAATGAAAATGAATGAAGAGTGTCACTTCTCTGTGAGGGTTTCCAGAGTTCACTGCTGACCCAGGCAACATCAGTGCAATCTGAAGGAAAGAAACGTCCCCGCATGTAGGCAAGCCTTGACTATGCACTGTTGCTGCGGTAAGCTTCTCCCCGGCAAGTTTGCTGAAAGGGTAAAACGTGACTCCACGTTGCTCATCTTTAAAGGGACAGGACTTGCACATGGCACGTGTAAGCTCACTGCGCCTTTCCTGGATCACGTGCCTACGACGGGCCCCTCCAGCAGGGCTGGAGAATTGTTTGTCATTATTTCTGGACAACTTCTGAGTAGGCGTCCTGTCTCGGGTGTGGTTTTAAAGTCTACTGCTGGACCATCCGAGCCGAACAATTAAAACGTTTATGCACTGGGGCACTGGGGTGGCTCAGTCAGTTAAGCGTCCGACTCTTGATTTGGGCCCAGGTCGTGATCTCCCAGTTCCCATGTTCAAGCCCCTCATCGGGCTTTGCACAGATCCTGCTTGGGATTCTTCCTCTCTCCCTGCCTTTCTCCCACTTGTGCTCTCCCTGTCTCTCAAAATTAATAAACAAAAACTTTTTTTAAAAAATTTAAAAATATGAGTCGGTTAAGCCTCCGACTTCGGCTCAAGTCATGATCTCCTGGTCCATGAGTTCGAGCCTTGCGTCCGGTCTGTGCCGACAGCTCAGAGCCTGGAGCCCGTTTCAGATTCTGTGTCTCCCTCTCTCTCTGACCCTCCCCCGTTCATGCTCTGTCTCTCTCTGTCTCAAAAATAAATAAACATTAAAAAAATTAAAAAATAGAACATTTATGCACTATTCATTTTTAAGAAAATATTCCACTGGGACCCCTGCAATACAGTGAATGTAAACAAATGGGTCGGGGACTTCGAAAGCTGGGGCCCCTGAGACGATACAAATGGTTTGGTCCTGTTTGGGCCCCACCTGCTTGGGCTTAGAGGATCTGGAAGCCCGCTGGCTCTGGCATCATGAGCTCAGCTGATACGATGTAAATTTTCCCTTTGCTTTTCCATTTAGTACCTTTCCTTTACTGTGTACGGCCCCAAGGAGGACCCTGGCAGGTGACGTGAGACTTCAGGGAGGCGGCGGGCACTGTTTTCTTTGAACCTGCCTTTCCCATATTTACTTTGTCCTGAAGCGTGTCCATGAGGACAGCCGAGGACGCCGATAAATTATCTTTAATGTCACCATCTCGGTCACTGCCTTTTCTTCCCACCACTGCTCCTCAGGATGTCTCCAGTGGGGCCAGCTGAGGCAGGTGCCCTCACTGATCTGCCCCCATCCATACTCTGAGGAGGGAAGGGATTGTGCCCATCTTATTCCTTGACACATTCCCAGTCCTTAGCACATGACGGATGCCCAACAAATATTTACTGAGCAGTAAAGGGAAGGAAGGGCAGGAGGGAAGGGAAGCAGGCTCAGAGTGAGTAGCATCTCAATGTGTGCAGGCTGCTGTCTGGCAGGGTCCTTGCCTTTCATTTCCCGCTGCATGTGGGGCCGTGTGGCCTCTGGACCCGCAGTGCATGCACAGAGCTGGGAGTGAGACCACCTGTCGCTCACTGGCTTTGGGTCAGGTGAAAATGCTAGAAGGAAGCTCACCTGCTGTCTCCATCTTCTGAGGCCCCATAACTGACCCCCTCCTTTTCCTCCTAACCGTGACAGGCAGCTGACTTGGCTTCCCATTCGGGGGGTCACCCCTGCTGAGTAGATGCCATTGGGCTTGGTGGGTTTGTTCCACTTGGTCCCCAAATGGTGACAAGTGGAGTCAACTGTGACAGAGTTTCTCAAAGTTTTCTGAGGAGCCTTAGAAATCTCAGTGCTCCAGGGTCACCTGGGCAGCTCAGTCAGTTGAGCGTCCGACTCCTGATTTTGGCTCAGGTCATGATCCCAGGGTCGTGGGATCGAGCCCCAGGTCTGGCTCTGTGCTGAGAGCCCACTCCCACTTCAAACTCTTTCTCTTTCCCTTTGCCCCTCTCCCTGACTCACTCTCTCTGAAGTAAAATAAATAATTTTTTTAAAAATGTTTTTTTTTCAAAGAAAGAAATCACAGTGCTTCAGCAGAAGCCTAGAGCCATAAAAACAGAGTCTCAGGCGGTAGAACCGTCATTGGTAGTTTAAAAGAATAATCCCAGGTGATCCAAATGTGCGACAAGTTGAGGAGTCCCTGCCTTTGGAGACCATGTTTCAGTGTGGTTGCTGACCCCATAGTGTAAACTGAGCATGTTTGTTTCCCCGGATGGCTGTAACAATGTACCACAAGCCAGGTGGCTTAAAGCGACACACGTTTCTTCTCTCACAGCTCTGGAGGCCAGAAGTCTCCAACCAGCGTGTTGGTGGGGCCAGGCTCCCTTTGAAGTCTCCAGGGGAGGATCCTCTCTTGCCTCTTCCAGCTTCTGGTGGTTCCCAGCCATCTTTAGTGTTCCTGGACTTGTAGACACATCCTTCCAACCTCAACCTTCGTCTTACATGCCCTCCTTCTGACTGTGTGCTTTCTCATGGTCTTGCCTCTGTGCATACGTGGGTCTTCTTATAAGACACCAGTCACGTTGGATTAGGACCTCCCTGAATGACCTCATCTTTACTTGGTTGTATTTGCAAAGACCCTCCTTCCAAATAAGGCCATGTTCACAGGTACGAGGGGTTAGGACTTAACGTATCTTTTTAGGGGACATAATTCAATCCGTAACGGTGAGTTAATTGGCCTCTCCTTGCCTTAGTTATTCATCAGTGGAGTGGGAATAATAGCACCTGTGTTAAATGAGCTCGTGAGGATCAAATGTGCTAAAACACATAAAGCGCATTGTCTATTCTCAATACAAGCTGCCATAACTATCATTATTCATTGTCGTAGTAAATTGTAAACGTGGGTCATGAGTTCCCCGTTGAGGGATGTCTTCAGACAGACTGCCCTTGGTAGGATGTCATACAAGGGATTCAGTTCATCAGCAAAGGTTAGATCCTTGATGTGTCTTCTGCCCTTGAGACTGTAGTTATTGAAAACATTTGTTGAATATCTTCAAGGTACAACGTGCCTTGCAGGATGCTGCCCGGGAGACTCACTCTCCTACCTGGCCAGCTGTGGGACCTTGGGCAAATCATTGACCCTCTCTGGGCCTATTTCCTCATCAGAAATGACTGTGATCATGACCTCTGCACAGCACTCTCTCGCGGCTTCCAGATGTGCGTCCCTTCCTCTAGTCTTGCAAACAACGAACACAGTTATTACGTGTGTCACACCTCCTGTGGCTGCCGATCACCAAGGCTCCAGTTCCCTCAGCTCCTGCCGAGACCTTGACTATCGTTTCTACCCACACGTTACCAATACAAAAAGACTCTCTCCAAATTGTGCAGGCCAGGTTCGCTGTGTTCTGGGAGTCAGGCCTCTTCACCTTTCCTGATGCTGGGCCGGGTTCTGTGGCCGTCCCTTAGATTCACAGCTGGATTGTGAGAGCAGGTGCAGTGACGACTTACTGCCCGTCTGTTTTCATAAGCTCAGCGTTAATAGACATCACATTTTACTTGGAAACTCGGTGCGTTTTCCAGTGCAAGGTCCTCTGATTGCTTTTTCTGAAACCATATGGGAATATAAACTACCTGAAGAAGGAGATCTTGGATCTTTGTCCCATCTCTGTATTCTCACTGCCAAATTTAAGAGCCAGATAAATAATAGGCACTCGGCAAAGATTTGTTGGATGGATGGGTTGATGGATGGATGGCCTGTGTTCCTTCAGTCTGCATGTATGAGTAAATAGTTTACAGATGATCGTAGAATTTCCTGCAGGATCTACTGCCCTAGCATGGGTATACAAACAGAGGAAATGATTTTGTTTTAGTTGAGAGCCTAGTCTCGCCCTTGTGTAATCATCCAGTAATCGAATCTACTCACTTTCACCTACCTTGTGTCAGGGCTGCACTAGGCTCTAAGAAATACCTTGGCAAATGGGATGGACGTGAGGATCTGTGTCTCTTGCTTAAATGTTTGGGGAAACGTTTAGAGAAAATAAGAGCCATATATCCTACTAAACGAAATTGGGTTCATCTGGGGCACTGTTTTATTCTTTTCCATAACCACACTCAGCCCCTCGTTCTGACAGCTCTGTCTATGTTTTTAAACTATGTCTGGCTGCGCTACAAAATAAAATCAGATAAAGGTCCCTAACGTTTGATAAATGGTTTATTTAGTTGATCATCTTGGCTGGGAGACCGAAATTCATCTGCTGAAATCTGCCAACTTTTCTGAACACGGCCACAATTTGAAACCACTCAGAGTAGCTAATGGTCAGTTTGGGGGCTCTGTTTGTCTTTTTGTTTCCTTCCTTCTCCTCCTCCTCTTTTTTTCTTTTTTTTTTTTTTTAATGTTTTATTTATTTTTGAGATAGAGAGAGACAGAGCATGAGCAGGGGAGGGGCAGAGAGAGAGGGAGACACAGAATCCAAAGCAGGCTCCGAGCTGTCAGCACAGAGCCGGATGCGGGGCTCAAAGTCACAAACCGCGAAATCACGACCTGAGCCGAAGTCAGACGCTTAACCGACTGAGTCACCCAGGCGCCCCTCTTTTTCTCTTTTTTTAACAAATAGACACATTTTCCTAAAGAGGCCCTTGAAATTCAGTCTTAACACTTGCATTGTGAGAGTATCATTAAGTCTTTTTAAGGGGTTTGAGCACTTTTCTATCTTTATTTGAATTCGCCTTCGACTTAATATGTATTATCCTCTAGATAATCTAAGGAAACTGGTAGCCTACCCGTAAGAATGTACATCCAGTAAGAGATATTAGGCCTGTGAATGTAATTTATTTTCTATTTTCAGCTGGTAAAGGACTTTCTGAAACTTTGTAATGCCCCCAATTTTTAGGCCAAGCAGGAAAACAGAGAATTTCCTTCCTTCTTTCCATGGCAAGTGTCACATAAGACTTATTTTTAGATTTATGTGCATGTATTTGCTATGAGAGATTCAGGAGTCCTTGATTATGTCAGGGAAAACTGACGAAGGTTAGAGGGAGCATCGTATGGAAAATGGTCAATTGACATTGGGCATGTGGCTGCACATCTGAGGAGAACTCAGATGTGTTGAGTCCAGGTGATCCAAGTTAAAATATTGTCACGTAGGCCGCATCTCCAGAAACATAGTAAAGAAATCTGTGAAAATGATGATATCGAGTCAAGCTGCCCGAAAATAAAGGAATAATCCTAAGGGGTAGCATTTTCTCCCTTGCCTTGAATGAAAGAAAAAAATAGCCATCACACTCTCAGTAAAATAAATGTTTTCAGCCGGCTCTGATCTCATGCTAATACTTTTCTCATTATCATCATGTTTAAAACATTGGCAGTAATTATACACAATTCAATCACACTGTCAAGAATATTCTCTTTCTTTATTTCGGTGGGCGGGACCAGAATTATTCAGATAGCAGCATTCCTACCCATTTCTGTGAGCTATTTACTCATAAATATTTTTGTTGGGATAATTTTCTCCAGTTTTTTTTTTTCTTATCACTTGCTGCTGAGAACATGGGGAAGGGGAGTAGATGTAAATAAATTGTCTTATTATTTTTAAAATAACACATTATCCTTGCAAATGAAACACAGATGGTGAACCACCCTATGTGAATCACACTTGCTCTGTTGTGTCAGCAAATAAAGTGGAATGGGATGTTGACGAAGCACGATGCTAACTGAGCCCTGGGGTCTGAGATTCAGTCGCGGAGCCGGCCGGCGTCCTACTGATGGCAGTGGGTTTGGAGACGGGGAGTCGGCACCCTCCCTGGTGAACTCCTGCACTTGCCCGCTCTGGATAAATTCTAGGAGGAGACTGTGGTGAGTCTCCACCGTGCTGGTGCCCCTAACCGTTTCCCCCATCCTCCGAGGTTGGCCCATCCAGCCATGAGAGCGAGGGCGGTCTCTAGTCACCTGGCTGAAACCTGGTCTGAGTCATGGGTCAAGGGCACGGGAGCCGGCTTCAGACTCTATGGATTCATAGACTACTCGTACCTCTTACCAGCTGTGAGAAGCTGGCAGGTCAGTTAGCCTCTCCAAACCTTGGTTCTTGATCTGCTACTCATGAGGATGATCATAGTTTCACCTCACAGGCTGATCAGGAAGATGAAGTTAGAGGGGCGCCTGGGTGTCTCAGTCGGTTAGGATCCAACTCGATCTCAGCTCACGTCTTGGTTCATGAGTTCGAACCCCATGTCTGGCTTTGTGCTGACAGTGCAAGGCCTGCTTGGGAGTCTCTCTCTCTCCCGCTCTTTCTGCCCCTTCCCCTCTTGCGCGCGCGCGCTCTCTCTCTCTCTCTCTCTCTCTCTCTCTCTCACACACACACACACACACACACACACACAGTAAATAAATAAACTTTAAAAAAAAAAAAAGGAAGATTAAATAAGATATGTCAAGCACTTAGCACCCTGTAAATGTCAGTGGATATTAGTTATTTTCATGATGGACAATGAGATTGAAGAAGAAGCATGGAGGTGGGATCTTCTTCCTCTGGCAGGGAGTGCACTTACTTTCCGGCCACACGGCAGAGAATCTGGCAGCCTTATAAAGTTCCGTGAAACACCGAGGTAACCCACCTACCGAAATCCAGACGTGAATGTCGACGCATGTGTATCGAGCACCCATCAGAGTGTCTTGCTGAATCCATGATGGACTGCCAGATACCAGGGACGTAGAGATCAAGCTGCCTGGTGATAAAGTAAAGCAGACCTACCAGCAGCAAACACACAGGGAGATGTGCCGTTTGAACTGAGCCTCAACGCATGGATGGAAAGCCGCAGCCAACGAGCTGAGGGAAGGGCATCCCGGGGATGGGAACAGCATGGGCAAAGGCTTGACACGTTCATACATGACTTGAAGAGAGGCGGGGAGCTGAGGGTGTCCTAGGGAGATACCGGACGAGGGCAGGGAGTTGGCACAAGATTATAGAGGGCTTATAATCTTGGGAGTGGATTGTGGATGTGTCCTCACGTAAATGCAATGCCACCAACCGTGTTTAAACATTAAACACTGCTCTGTTAAACGTGGTGCCCTCGGAGCTGTAACTCGGAGGGAAAGCTGGTGAGCGGGAGGGGAGACCATCAGTAAAGCAGACGCATTTTGGAGGCAGCTCAAGAATGCTTGGTAAATGATGAGTAGCTGATTCATGGATTTCTAGCCTTCTCAAGGGGAGAAACAAGGAGCTACCACTTGAACCTAAGTTCCGCAGGTTGTTAATAAATGAATAAACACCAGCCTACTTCGTATCTCTGCTCTTGTGTGTCTTAGAGCATTAGACAATCAGTAGCTGCTCAGCACATATTGAATCAAGAGACACTTAGGTTTGTCATTAAGACAGATTCATCTTTTTGTGTTTGACGAATGTGTAATTCTCTAAGCTTTATCTTCTTCTGTTTCTCTTTTTTTTTATATGGTAAAAATAACTTAAAATGCAGGGTGATGATGAGTTTAGAGTGCTTCTGTTTTTCCATCATTTTAAATCTCTCCATCTTACTTTATGTGAAGTACCCTAAAAACTGAAGAACTTTTTCTTTTTTGGGAAAAGTTCTTTTAGAGAATGTAGATTTCTCCTTATCAGCCAAGAACTATGATTAGCACAGAAAGGCACGTTTTACTTCACTGACACATTTTCCAGTTACCGTACTGAAATCACATCGCTCTCAATCCCATCCCTGTTCACAGTCCCAGTTGGAGAGATACACCCCAGTTTTGGAAGAATGTCAAGTTAGGGGCGCCTGCATGGCTGAGTCAGTTGAGTGGCCAACTCTTGACGTCAGCTCAGGTCATGATCCCGGGGCTGTGGGATCAAGCCCCTCGTTGGGGCTGGAGCCCGCTGGAGTTGGAGCCCGCTGAAGATTCTCTCTCTCTCCCTCTACCCCTCCCCTGCTTGCATGCACATTCTCTCTTCTCTCTCTTTCTCCCAAATTGAAAGGAAGGAAGGGAGGGAGGGACCCAGGAAGAAGGGAAAGTTCTCTCGTTCTATTGTGGCTTTGAACTGGTAGAGAAAACAGGAGGAGCTTTGCCCTTGCCATATTGAGACCCGTCGTTTAAGGGAAAAGGCATTGATGGAAAGTCTTTGGAAAGCAGCTCGTTCAAACCTGCTCTTACTGCGCCTGGCCCCTAGTCGGGACCTAAGTGGTTAGGGTCGCTATGTTCTGCTTCCGCTGCAAAGCATTTTCAGGGAAGGTGAGCGGGAGGCTTGGATTGAGGCAAGCTAGCGATAGAGCGTTTCAAGACACGATGGTGTCTCAAAAGGCCTGGGACCCACATTTCTTTCACTTGTGTTTTCAGGGAGACCTCTCATTTGCTGCACGTTTGCCATAGGATAAAAGCTTATTGATAGTATAATTCGGTGTTCTGAAGGCATGGCCAGCTTTACTGGCTATATGGCATTAGGATGTCACATTCAACAATGAAGGAGCTTCAAACTATAGGAACACCCGCCAAGTTAGAGGTTGGAAACGTTCTCTTGAAGGGCCAGATGGTAAATACTATAGGTTTTGGGGACCAAGAGGTAAGACTGAGAGTATATGTAAGTACATCTATACCCATGTAAAATATAATCATTGAAAAATATAAAAAGCATTTTTCGCTCACAAGCCACTGAAAAACAGACAGCTGGCTGACTTGGGCCCACGGGCCATCGTTGGCCAGCCCTGAGCTATTACACTGCCCGTGAAAATGGTCCAATTAGTAGTAATTTCAGCTACTGGTTGTTGAGTGTATTCGTGCGTATGTATCCGAGGTCCACTCTCAAAATACCAAATCACACTTACTAATCCGGGGGTGGGATCCTAGGGACAGGAACTAGGTCATGAATGATGGGTCTGATTTCATTTTTCTTGGCCCAGCAGTCCCATTTCTCCGTGATTAAGAAACAGATCATTTCAGACACTTGTTAATTAATTCCAAACTGAAAATTTGGTTACGATAATTACAACAACTAGTTCAATGCAAAAATAGCAAAACAAAGGGCGCCTGGGTGGCTCAGTCGGCTAAGTGTCGGAGTCTCGGTGTCATTTCAGGTCACGATCTCACTGCGTGTGAGACTGAGGTCTGCGTCGGGCCCTGCTTGGGATTTTCTCTCAATTCCTCTTGCTCTGCCCCTCCCCCGCACTCGCTCTCTTTCTCTCTTTCTCAAAATAAGTCAATAAACTTAAAAGATAATGGTAAAGCAAAGTGCTGTCTACACACAGACTAAACACTGGCTGAAACCACTTCCAATGACCGTCTTTGTCACATCAGAGCCCCAAGAGTAGGGAAGAGCACGGTGGAAAGGAGCCGGAAGCGAGGGGGGTGGTGAGGCCTTCTGAGACGGGGAGCCCTTCTTTGAACTGAGTGGGTACAGAGTTGGGGACAGCTGATGTCACTGAGATGTGAGCCTATATCGGCCTCTCCCTAAAGCTCATACATTCCCCACCCACCCCCCCACTAGATGAATCAGTATTATTGATTATTTGGATGGTACCTTCACAGAGGAAATAGATTTTGAAGTTCTTTTCAACACAGGAAAGCAAACCACAGTGAAGTTTTGAAGTAACTTTTGTTTTGATTGGGCTATGGGTCTTTGAGGCCCAGCAGGGGGCCTTCTGGTTCTGAGCTCAGGTGGCTCCTAGAAATTTGGTAGAAAGTGGCTCTGAGAAAAGGCTCTTTCCTGCCCTAGTGTGGACATACAAAGCAGTCCAATTCATTTGGTGGCTGTTTTGGAAATAAGAATCAAATGGATTTTAAAAATGCCTCTGGGGGCCCCTGGGGGACTCAGTCAGTTAAGCATTCTGACCCTTGATTTCAACTGCGGTCATGATGTCGTGGTTTGTGAGTTTGAGCCCTGCATCAGGCTCTGTACTGGGGGCACAGAGCCTGCTCAGAATTCTCTCTCTCTCTCTCTCTCTCTGCCCCTCCACCATTTGCACTCTCTCTCTCTCTCTCTCAAAATAAATAAATAAGCACTTTTTCAAAATGTCCCTATACGGGGCGCCTGGGTGGCTCAGTCAGTTGAGCATCCGACTTCAGTTCAGGTCATGTTCTCACAGTTTGTGAGTTCGAGCCCCGCGTCGGGCTCTGGGCTGACAGCTCGGAGCCTGGAGCCTGCTTCGGATTCTGTGTCTCCTTTGCTCTCTTCCCCTCCCCCTCTCACACCCTGTGTCTCTCTCAAAAATAAATAAACAAAAAAAATTTATAAAAAATGCCCCTATATTCTTTGACACAGCAATTCACATAATAAATATGTGTACATGCATTCACCCATGGAAGTTTCATTGGATCTTTATCTAAAGAACCAAGCTAAGTGTCAAACCACTGGATCTGTTCAATAAATTGTGCCATATTCCTACACTGGGATTCCACTAAATCACGTAAAATGATGTGGCACAAGAATCTATAATGATATGGAAAGATGTTCACCGTGTATTAACAAGCAGTTTGCAAAACACCACCTAAGCTGTGATTCTTTTTGTTGTTTTTATTCTTTTTTGTTTGTTTGTTTATATATGTACATCGCCTTATTCTGCTCAGGCTGTTGTAACAAAATACCATTGATTGGCAGAGGCTTAAACAATAGAAATTCATTTCTCATAGGTCTGGAGACTGATGGCTCCCTTCTCACTGCGTCTTCCCACGCAGGAAAGGAAGCTCCCATCGCCTTCTTATAAGGATATCGGCCACATCATGAGTGTCCCACATTCCTGTCCTCGTCCCCATCTAATTATCTCCCAAAGGCCCCATTTCCCAAGAGCACCCTCTTGGCGGTTAGGGCTCCCATGTATGCATTTTAGAGGGACAGAAATAGTCAGTAACATAGGTCATCATGGTCTATGACGTGAAAGGGTTTGTGTGAATGTGTTTGGACTCGTCCTTTTAGGATCTGAATTTTCTGAGAGTGCAGTGTCCGAGGTGACAGCCTCATATCTAGGCAGACTGAGTTCAAATCCGAGCCCCGTGTCACTCCAGCTCTGTGATGCTGGGAACGTTGGTAGCTTGAACAACTGGTAACCATAATTATGATTGCCATGTCATCAAATATTCTTCCACCTCAAGGCTCACGCTTCCCAGAGGGCCCCATTGTAGGAAAGTAGCACAATACAGAGAGCAAAACCCTTTTGGTTTGATGTGTGCCTCAGTTTCTTCCTCTGTAAAATGGAAACCATAATGTGCCTCCCTCAAGGGGTTGTTGTAAGAATTAAAGGAATCAATACAAGCACAGGTGTGGGGGAGCTTTTGGGTTTTTCCATATTTTCTAATTTGGGTGCAGTGGCCACATACTGTCTCAGTAATGAAAATACAGTTCTGGTCTTCATCTTGAAAAGCAGTTACATCTTGGATCCTGAGGACAAGGGGATTCCGGGTTAGGATGCCACAGCGTGATGGATCAAGGGTCAGCAGGACTGTCACCTTCAGCTTGAGACTGGTTTCTACCTGAGCCGGTTTTTAAGGAATTTTGTTTATTTTTGTTTAATTTTGTTGACGTTTATTCATTTTTGAGACACAGAGCACAAGCAGGGGCGGGGCAGAGAGAAAGAGAGAGACCCAGAATCCAAGGCAGGCTCCAGGCTTCGAGCTGTCAGCACAGAGCCCGATGCGGGGCTCGCACTCACGAACTGTGAGATCATGACCTGAGCCGAAGTCGGACTTTTAACTGACTGAGCCACCCAGCCACCCCATGTTTGTTTTTGCTAACGTTTATTTATTTAGCGAGAAGGAGTGTGTGTGTGTGCACGCACGTGCCTGTGTGGGGATGAGGGCAGAGGGAGAAAGAGAGAGAATCCCGATCAGGGTCCATGCTCAGCATGGAGCCCGACGTGGGGCTCGATCTCCTGACCTGGGATCGTGACCTGAGCCGAAACCAAGAGTTGGACACTCAGCTGCCCGGACCCAGGCACCCCCTACGTGAGCCAGTTTAATCAGTGACAAAGCAGTGGGGGTCACACTAGGCACCGCGGCCTCTGCTGATAATTGCTGTGATCACAAGAAACACATTTCAGACGTCAGGAAGGCATGTTCTTAAGGTAAATGTTGTCAACACTTCCACACTTGAAACAACAAACATTTCCATTTCCTTAAGTGACACGGCCATGGCGGTGGCCAGAACACGCGCTGATCAGCCGCTCACTTCTCCCGTCGCCAGTTCCCGCCGGCAGCTTGCCAGACCTATCAT
Organism: Panthera uncia; assembly: GCF_023721935.1. NCBI lineage: Eukaryota > Metazoa > Chordata > Mammalia > Carnivora > Felidae > Panthera > Panthera uncia. The sequence continues at coordinate 20,862,518 of NW_026057589.1, forward strand.
GGCGAGCGCTTCTGTGTTTCCAAGACAGCCGTGGGAAGTGAGTGTTTTGTGACCTTTGCAAAGAACAGCTGTAGAAAGGGCCATTACGATTCAACAAACAGCATCTCTATTTATGGGGCCTCCAAAGCAGGAACCAAAATTAAACTCCTTTAGTCATTTCCTCGCCTGTGTCTTATGGACTGGTTTTGCACTCATGTTTCTCCACGGAAGACTTCTTGGGCCCTAATTCCAGTTTTCTGTCTCCTGGGCTCTGGATTTCTGGGGTAGGGGAGAACCCATTCTCCATTCTTACACCTTCTTGGTGTTAGATTAGCTCGTAACACACGTGAGGGTGTGTGTGCCGCCCCCACGCTGGACAGCTACCGTATGCACAATGACAGCAGCTGTGTTTCCAACCAGACATTAAATGAGGGCCATATCACTCACGGGACTGACCATTTTATCACAGGGTAGCGGCGTTCCCAGGACTGGCAGGACTTGCCTGCTTCACGCGCCGAGCTGTGGGACTAGACTTGACCCTAAAGCTTCTGTTTCGCTCCCCCAGGCTGCTGAGAGAAAAGCATGGGCCATATTGAGGACGAAATCTTATCTGCTGAAGGACAGCCTTATCGTTCATAAAACTTATGCCAGGGGTTTCTTTGCTCTTAGCCTCATCACACCTTTGGGAAACTCGACTCGGTTTCCCTCAGCTCTTCCATTAGAAAGGCAGTGAGGTGAGGGCCGCCTGGGTGGCTCAGTCAGTTAAGCATCCGACTCTTGCTTTTGGCTCAGTAATGATCTCATGGTTTCATGAGTTTGAGCCCCAGTGTCAGCACAGAGCCTGCTTGGGTCTCTCTCGGTCTCTCTCTCTCTCTCTTTCTCTCTCTTCATCTCCCCTACTCATGCTGTCTCTACTGTCTCTCTCAAAAATTAATTAATTAATTAAAAAAAAAAAAAAACAAAGGCTGTGAGGTGAAATGGCTCAGGGCTCCTCTGTGAGAATTCTAGAGCCCTGAGGCGGAATCTGGGCTCCGCATCCTGTTAGCTGTGTCACCTTGGAAAAGTCACTTCCCCTCTCGGAGCTTCCATTTCTCCACCTATAAAATGGAGTTCATAATGTGACCTGTGGGTAGACAGAATAACGACCCCTAAAATGTCCTCATCCTAATCCCCAGAGCCTGTGAATAGGATACTTTACAGGGCAGAAGGAAGTTTGCAGGTGTGATTAAGTCAAGGATATCGAAATGTTGAGATATTTCGGGGTTTTCCGTGTGGACCTGATATGATCGCAAGGGTCCTTATGAGGGGGAGGCAGGAGAGTCAAAGTCAGAGAGAGATTTGAGGACATTATGCTGCTGGTTTTGAAGATGGAGGGAGGGGTCAGGATCCAAGAGATGCAAGCAGCTTTTAGAAACTGGAAAAGGCCAGGAAACCAGTCCACCCATAGAATCTCCAGAAGGAAAACAGCCCTGCCAACACCTTGATGTCACCAGTGAGACCCCCCCACCCCTTTTTGATTTCTGACCTCCAGAACTGTAAGATAACAAATCCGCGTCGTTTTCAAGTCACTAAGCTACGTGATTTGTTACAGCAGCTGTAGGAAACTGATACAGCCTGCTTCACGTGGTTTGGCACAGAAAGCTCTCAACCCCTCATAGCCATTGCCACCCGTCACGAAATAACGACAAGACTTGAGGATGACCCAGATGTGTCCTAACCAGAGGTGGAGTCCACCTGACCACATCTCTATAAGGCATAGCCCGGGGCCTTTCTGGAAGGTTGAGTGGCTGCCCCCCTACCCTGACCCAGTCTGTCCCTTGGAGTCAGTGGAAGGAAATGCCAGTGTTGCCTTTAGGCGGTGGCTTCTACTACCTGTAATCAAGGGCACAGTAGAACCTCCTGGTTCTGCTTTAGTTCCATAAACCCAGCCTCGCAGAGTCTACGCAGGAACATAGTTCTTGCCTCTTGTGGACATCTGCCCATCGTACGTGCTTGAAATGCATTGATGAGAACGGTCACATCCTTACTAGTTAAGCAGAGGGTGTAAGGTGAGGTCTCGATTCATCCAAGTGAATGCCGTAGTGTTGAGGTGCTAGGCTCAGGCACAGGGTGCTTCCTTTCCTTCCCAAATTAGGACCCCGTAAGGAATAAGAAAAATAGGAAAACTGGAGACCAAACCATAAGCTTGGTTACCATGAAGCCGATGGACAAAGGGAGCCAAGAGTCTATGGGCAAATACGTTTGCTAATATTCTGTGCTCGAATTAGAGACTCGGCCCCACCCAGTCGTGGGCAGAGTGGGACAACCCCGGCCATGCCCATTGGGGGTGGATCTTACCCCACGAATCCTCTGCCAGGAAGGAGGGGCGGGGGCCTGAGGCAGAGAGAGATGGAGCAGAGGGAGGCAGGGAGACAAGACAGAGTTCTCCTGGGAGATGCCAAACTCAGAATCCAGTGCCTCCTGCCCTTCCCCCTCTTCCTCCCCACCCCACCCCCACCCAGGGGAGAGCAGGGGCAGGAGGAAGCAGAAGGGCGTCCTCTAGCCCGTAAGACACCTCTGGAGCTAGGAAAATAGGAAAGGCCACCATCTGAATGGATGCAGAGCTCTGGAGGAGAGCCCAGAGTGTACATGAGCTCAGGTCCCTCCACGAAGAAACCCAAGGATGGAATAATGGAGCTTCCAACCTAACCCTTAGTTCTAAGAGCTCACTTTGCATGAAGAATTTTGCAGGGATTTCTTGAGCACAGCACGTAGCCAAGTTTCTGTTAGAGAAGAGGGTTAATGCCATCTGAAATCACTCAGCATGCCAAATGTCCCTGCTCTATTGCCTGGGCACAAAAGGACAGTCAAGACTTTGCTGACAATTTCCCTTGCTGGGCAGTGGGGGGAATGAGCTGGATGTTCATGACCTGGACTCGGTGTCCTTCGCTCTGGCAAGATGGGACCCCACCTCTGGAGCTCTGTCCCTTCTGAGTAAGGCATAGACCGTGAGATGCGGCAGCCTGGTGAGAGATAGCAGCCCTATCTCCTCCTCTGGACGCCCAGGCAGAACTCGAGCCCTGGTGGCCGCTGGTGTTAGAGCACATAATGAGATAACTTGGTCTCCTAGGATGACAATAGTCGTGGGCTCAGAGAATGTTTTTCTTAAATGACATTTGTTTACAGTGACGTTCTTAAAAATAGTAGATACATTCATACAAGCAAGCAATTAGTGTCCCGCCAGATAAGTCCCATGGTGACATGAGAGTGTAATCCTTAAACAAAAAAACATCAGCCTCAAACTAAGCATCAGAAATTCTTGCTTTAAGATCTCCCTTCTCTGTAAAAACAATTCCCGTAACTTTCCCTAGAGCCAGGATCCCCGCCTGAGATCTGCGGACAGACTCCAGGAGTTGGGGGCACACGAATGGGGATGAGAAACCATGTCAAGTGTATTTTCATTAACCATTCACCGCAAGTTGGTATTTTTCTTTTTCCTGAGTGAGGATAGACAGAGAAGGGCAGTGTTCGCTGTGCCCGTGACTGTTACCAGCAAAAGTCACGGATATTTTCATATCACATCACAGAGGACGCAAACACATCAGAAATATGCCCGCGCTTTGCTACTTTGAAGTGAATCTGATCACTAGATTTAACACGAGATCCGGTTACTGACGGTTTGCTAAAGAAAGACTTGAGTGCGCGCCTGGGTGGCTCAGTCGGTTGAGTGTCCGCCTCTTGGTTTCAGCTCAGGTCATGATCCCAGGGCCGTGGGATCGAGGCCCAAGTCAGGTTCCTCGAAACCAGCTCGGGATTCTCTCTGCCTCTCTCTTGGTCCCTCTCCCCAGGTCATGTCCTCCCTCTCTCTGAAATAAAAATTTTTTGAAGAAGAAGGGCTTTATCACATCAATTTGTCTGCTGCTTTGATCCTTTTATTTCAATATAATTTGCTTCCTTTGTCATCCTGTGTATTTATTTTATGTGTTTGAAAACGTTCTGCAAAGGGGCCCACCAGCTTAATGTGTCCGTGGCACAAAACTCTTTAAGACCCTGGCCCTGAGGAGCTGCGTAGGGGCTTTCTCTCCCTTGCGGAGGTCCCCTCCTCCCTCTGGGACAGCCCACATCTGGGCCCACATCCAGGCCCTTCCTCTTCCTAGACAGAGACGTTCTGGGTCGCCGCCCTATGCCTTTGCCTCCCTTGTGTCTACCATCACGGAGCCCCCACCTGCTGGGTCCCCAGGGACACTTCGGTCCACCGCCTCTCTCTGACTCTCTTCATTGATAGAAAAGGACATAAGAAAACTCATCAGGTTGTGAATTTTAAGTTTGGGGTTTGTGGCCCCCAGATGAATCCAGTTGATTTAGTCCAGCAATTAGTTCTGGGGAAGGAATAGCCACCTGGATGCTACATTAGAGTGGTACATCGTTTGGTAAATCTTGGAGCCAAGGGCCGAGGCAGCCACAGTCTACACCCTGGGAAATGGAAGATAGCCTGAGGTCAGAGCTCCGCTCTGGTCAGTGCTGCCTGGAATGTCAGGCTGGGATGGACCCAAGCCTTCTGATTTTATCTCCTGCCTCTCTTTCCCTAACTCATACCTGCATTCCAGTAATGTCAGCATGTTCCCTTGCCTCTAGGATGATGCACTTCTTACTTTGCATATCAGTGCCCCCAAGATGGCCCCCAGTGATCCCCACCTCCTGGTATCTGAGCTGTTAGGTAGTCCCCCCTCCAACCAAGTTGAAGGGGGATGAGGTGTGGGACCAATGGGATCTAGCAGCAATGACATGGTGAGACTTCCAAGCCTGGATTGTTCTCATTCTTACTTGCTGTGGGTGAAGCCAATGGCCACGTTGTGAGGACCCTCAAGTAGCCTTGTGGAGAGGTTCACGGGGCAAAGAACCAGAGCCACCTACCGGCAGCTGGCGCTGTCTCGGCAGCTGGTGCTGTCTCAGCAGGAGCGTGACCAAGCTGTCCTGGAAGCCGATCCTCTAGCCTGCTAAATCTTTAAACTACAGGCTCAACCGCATCTTGGTGGCTGTGTCATGAGAGACATGGCCCCAGAATCATCTAGCTAAGCGGCTTCTGAATTCCTAACCCACAGAAACTGAGTGAGGTAGGAAGTGTTCATCATTGCTTTAAAGCATGAAGGTTGGGGAGGTTGGTCACATACGCCGGGTCCTCTGCTAACCCTGCTGCTCGTTTCCGGTAGCCTTCCAGATCTGATCTGAAGAGCTCCTCTGCGGAGCCTTCCCGACCTTCCCTGGCTGAATTTATTGCTCCCTCTTCCTTTCTGCGCACAAATTATTTATCATCCTCTTAACAAAGTTATCCCAAGGAAAAACAGTGTTTTGATTATAGTCTCCTCTGTCAACTCTGGGCTTCTTGAGAAGGTTTGCAATGTACTCATACTTCAGAAGCCCATAAAAGGGGCTCAGAAGATGGTTGAATGGATAAAGGGGGTGTACAGGCACTTGGGTAAACTTACGCCAAATACATCTGAAGCCCATGGTATTTCCAAAGCATATTTGACTGGAAAGACCAAGTCCTTTAAAGGGGTTGAGAGGCAGCATTAACTAGTACATAGTCTTAAGCCCATTCTTGACAATGGAATAATGATAATGGGTTGCTTCTTTGGGAGGGAATTAGAGAACCACAAAAACATTTCCAAAGGCAGTTGGAATGCTTAACTGAGCCAGACTATTCATATCTAATGCCACCCTGCCCCTGTTGGCGTAGCTCGCTGAATTGCCTGATCTTGTCCAAACGTCTTTGTTTTAAAAAAAAAAAAAAACTGACAAAGGGTCTTATCACTTAAATTAAAAACCATTTGGGGTGCCTGGGTGGCTCAGTCGGTTGAGCATCCAACTTCGGCTCAGGTCATGATCTCACAGTCCGGGAGTTCAAGCCCCACATCGGGCTCTGTGCTGACAGCTCAGAGCCTGGAGCCTGCTTCAGATTCTGTGTCTCCCTCTCTCTCTGCCCCTCCCCTGCTCATGTTCTGTCTCTCTCTGTCTCAAAAATAAATAAAAACATTAAAAAAATTTTTTAATTAAAAATCATTTTTGCTTAGCAAGCGTAGAGACTACATCTCCTCCCAATGCCCTTACTTACTGAGGTTGCGAAGGGGGGCAGGAAGGAGATGGAGTGAGAAACTGGAGGTAAATTATGCATTCCCCCACACCGGCCCCTGCCTCTTGGGTTAGACCGAAAGCAGGGGCCACTGGTGGCCTGCCCAGATCCCCCAGCACTCACCATCCCAGTGGGGCTGTCGGCTTCTCCATCCCTGCAGCTGCCTCCCTGGGGCCTTGTCTCACCACAAGTGTGTACCCGGTCTGCTCAGGAGCTACTGCTCAAGGAGCCGGCGTGAGCCTTGGAGAGATAAGGTGGAGGCGAATGTCCCACGCTTGCCCTCCCAGTAGGACAGCTCTATGCAGTCTCCCTGCGGGATCGAGCCCCATTCAATGACCTGCTCGTCACTGCCCACAGCTTTTCCATTTTCTGGGTCACTTCTCCCACTCCCTTACTTGTGCTTCTTGGCATCACCTCCTGGGGAAGCTATTTGCACCCAAGTCAGGGTCTCAGGGTCTGCCTCTGGGGGGAGCAGAACAAAGACAGAGAGCTAACCGGGTCCAGCAATCCCTCCTCGCCTCTGCACTTAAGATGACACACAACAGGCACAAGGTGCCGTGGCGAGCTGACCCTGTGTGTTTGTACCCTGTCAGGCCCCTCATCGGTGAATGGAGTTGAGGGCTCAGGCAGGAGGTGTGTGTTTGCGATCAGAGCTCTGGGCACAGGCACCCGCGAGGTGTGGGTAGCATGCAGGCTTCATGCGCTGTCCTCCCTTCTCATCCCCCTGCTTGCAGCACAAATCCCAGAGTCTCTCCACCCAACCCTCTTCTCACCTACCTCCCAGCACCTGCCCTTTCTGAAAGGCTATGCTCCCCTATCCCGGAGTTTCAAAGATGCGAGAGCTGTGTCCACCTTAATGGTACAGGGAAGTCGGCATGGAAGGGATTATGTCAATGTGATACGCGGGACCGGAACATGCTCTGTCCAGAGAAGTAACTTTGTCTTAGACGGCGGAGGAGGGCAGCCAGGAATGGGACATCCTGAGCTGGGGGGGAGGGGTGCCTAGAGAAGTGATGGGCAAGCATTCTCTGTCAAAGACCACATAGTAAATGTGTTAGGTTTTGTGAGCCACATGGTCTCTGTGGCAAGTATTCAACTTTGCTTGCTTTGTAGCACAGAAGTAGTCATAGACAGCACATAAACACATGAGCATGACTGGGTTCCAATAAAACTTTATTTACAAAAGCAAGTTGTGGGCCAAACGTGATCCATGGACCATAGCTTCCCGACCTCTGACTTAGAGAGTAGGAAAAAATTTTCTGGGAAGAGAGGGAGGATGACTGTTCCTGGCAGAGGGAAGAAAACGTATAAAGGCAAAGGTTAGGAAATCAGAGGGAATAAAACAGACTTGATTTATCAGAGCCCTGATTTGGCAATAAAAAAATAAAACTAATAATAGGAACTTTTATTAAAGAGTCAAAGTGAGCCAGGCTTTGTGCCAAACGCTTGCCATGAAATCCCATTTAATTCTTACTCTCTCTGAGTTTGGGGGACTGTTTCCTTCTTCATGGTATACATGAGGTGGTTAAGTTCAGAGAGGGTAGATAACTTGCCCTGGGTCCCACAGCTGGTAGGTGGCCAGGTGGCAGGAACCTGGACAGAGTAACGGAAGCTGGTATGATGCCATTGGCACATCTCTGTGTCTGTCGTTAACTCAACTTTAATGGTTTTTTTTAAGTTTTTGCCTTGTTTTACAAATGGAATTTGATTTCTCGACTTAGTCCAGAGCTCTCTCAATGGATGCTTGAGATGTGTCTGCTGTGTTTCTCCTGGGGCTATTTCGTGAGAAATAAAAGGGAAAAAAAGTGAGATATTTAAATTCTCCAGGGGTATTGGTTTCGAATAGATAAAGTGAAGAACATTTTTTATTCATATTAGAAGTGATAGTTGGATGTGTGTAATTTTTTGCTCTACGAGATGGTGAGAGTACACAGCGCAGATCTTAGAATGTGAAATATGAATTTAGATGACATTTTGAGGAAACTGATAAACACAGCATCCCACAATTGGACTGAACTTGCCTGTGAAAATCTTTTTCCAGCTCACAAACGATATGGTACAATTTGAAATTATAGAGATAAGTGGACTGAGTCTAATGGAATATTAAAAATACACAACATACCAATGAGAGAATAATTTTCCTTGGCAAAAGTTCCCATCTCTTAAAATGTTATCAAAAAATTGGAGGTATTCTGACAGCTAGCAGTAACCCTTGGACTTAAGAAATGTTGAGAGAAGGGCCATGGCCCAGAAGTCTGCCACGGAGAGTAAGAGACCCAGGAACAGGGCTAGAAGCTGGCGTCCTCACGACCAGAGTTTTGTTTCCAGCATGGGCTTGGGGTGTCTGTCCACCTACTTACAGACAGAACAAGGCCTTATAGCATGCTTTCTCCTACCCACCTGTGTCGATGAATAGCGTGAAAAAGTGTCTGCATCCGCGTGCATGTAGGCATGTGTGTATGTCATGTGCACACATGTACATGTGTGCTTGTGTCTTGGCAAAGTCGAATGCAGGGGTGCCTGGGTGGCTCAGTCAGTTGAGTGACCGACTTGGGCTCAGGTCGTGATCTCGCCGTTTGTGAGTTCGAGCCCCGCGTCGGGCTCTGTGCTGACAGCTCGGAGCCCGGAGTCCCCTTTGGATTCTGTGTCTCCCTCTCTCTCCTGCCCCTCTCCCACTCACGCTGTGTCTCTCTCTGTCTCAGAAATAAACAAACATTAAAAAAATTTTTTTTGGAAAAGCCAAATGCAGAGAACTAGGTGAGAACAACTACTTGGGCTGAAGATCTTTCAGATTGTCCGTGATACAGTGATCATGGTTCCTGGCTTTGCAATTTTACCAAAACTTCCATGCCCCGCCCCCGCCCCTCAAAATTTGGGAGACTGCCAAAAGGATACCAGCTCTTTATTTTGCCAAGGAAGAATATTTTTAAAAGAACTTGAAATGTCATTATTACCTTTTTCTCATGAGAGAAGGGACGGTTTATACATTCACACGCTCGCACACACACACACACACACACACACACACATACATTCACAAAGAAGGAGGCAAGCTATAACCTCAGAGTGAACCAAACTGGGGAAATGTAACCATATGAACAGATTCATGATGCTTATCTTGCTAAAGGGCACCAAACATTCTGATATAAATAAATAGCCCATAGCTTAATGTAAGATACTAAGAAGAAGAAAACATTTCGACTGTCCCAGGAGACAGCATGAAGAATAAAGCCCCAAATAAAAAAGGAGGGGGTGACAGTGGTATCCCTAGAACACTAACAGTTGGGATCTGAATGTTGCATAAGAGGTGAGCCCCGACGCCAGCGGCAGCTAAGGACCCAGGCCTTGGGGTCTGTCACTTCCTAGCTGTGGGACCCGGGAGGTTGTTTCACCTGTCTTACCCCAGAAGGGGGCTGATAAAACACCCACCTCACAAGGCGATTAGCTGGTGAGTGTTTCTAGCACATGAGTAGCCCTCAGTCTTCACTAGTAGCCCTGGAAGCTACTCTTTTTTATAAAAGGAAATACTTGGGGAAGAAAGGATGTCCCACATGAACATTCATAGAGACATTGATCGATACCCTCACCCTACATCATTCTCCAGATGTGCACCAGACACAGCCACACCAGCCAGGAACCTCTTAGGAAACCAATTCCCCAGCATGACCCGGGCCTGAATCAGAGGCTCTGTGTGGGAACCCACACTCTGTGTTCTCAGCAAACCCCCTCGGTAATGCCGATCCACATGACCATTGAGAACCACCGATCGGACCCGGCGTGCTTTTTAACTCTGATTCTGAAGTCAGCTGAATCCAGAAAATATTTCATAGATCGGACAAAAATAAGGGACGAAAGAAAAGCACGGATCTGTTTGGGTGGCATCTCACTTTAAACTCCAGGATTATGCTGGTAAACCAATTCAAGCATTATCTTTTGAGCCCATAATGCCTGCTAGGACCGCAGGAAACATGCATTAAAGCAGAGTAAGTCGGCCTGGATTTACTTTTTCCCCAAGCCGTGAAGCATCAAGCAAAGACAAATGGTCAATCCCACAACCCCTCGCTGGGAGCCCGACCTCAGGATGGCAGGCAGAACAGCTGGACACGGAGGACCAGAAAGGCCGCTTGCCCCAAAATATTGGAACCCCTTTACAGACCGATGGATGACGGCTGTGTACCAAGAAAACCTCTCCAAAAGTCACAGAACGAACTTCTTCTTCAGAGACAAACACTCCCATGAATCAGGTATTAGATCCCACTTGTGCCAGCCTTTCTCCGGGCTCTGGACAGTCAGTAAAGACGTGGACAATGGGGAGGGAAGTGAAGGGTCAAAAAGGCAAGAGAATGTTTGGGGCCAAAATTTGCTTCATTTGGACTCAGTGGGAACTGTCTTGAAGGCTCAAAGTCTGTCATCAGAAACCGAAAGCATCGACATTAGATGAAGATATGCGTGTGCCGTGTAGGAATCCAACCCGGGTGTGAAGGCAGTTACTAATACAGCCACGTTTCTCGGGCTCGCCCCGTGGGACAGGCGCTCCTCTGTGTCCCCTCCGTTTATTCACATACATCTAACCCTCACGTGTGCCCTGTGCATCCGGTGCCATTATCACTTCCTGCGCTGGGTCGAATAGTGTCCTCTAAAAAGTCACGTCACCCCAGAATCTCAGAACGTGGCCTGATTTGGATATCGGATATAATTAGCGGATGTAATTAGGTGAGGTCATATCGGCTTAGGGTGAGCCCTAAATCCAGTATGACTGGTGGTGTCCTTGAAAGAAGAGGAGAGACACACACAAGACACAGGAGCTGTGCCACAGGAAGATAGACACAGAAAGTAGAGACATGTCTGCAAGCCAAGGAAGGCCTGGATCGCCAGCACACCTCCACAACATGAGCTGGGAGAGAGGCAGGGAGCAGATGTTCCCCCAGAACCTCCAGAAGGAACCACCCTTGCCGATACCTTGATCTCAGGCTTTTGGCCTCCAGAAGAATAAACTTCCATTTGGGGCACTTGGTGGTGGCAGCCCCGGGGCACGCACCCACTCCTGTTTGGACATAGAGAAAGGTTGGTTGAGAGAGGTCACCTCCTGCCAGGCTCACGCAGCCTGGGTTGGGGAAGTCATTGCACGCGTCTGAGGAATTAACAAGTGTCTACATGAGGACTCAAACTTCATCTGGCTGGTCGCATTGCTTTTAAGGATCCCTTAAAGCCACCGACTTGGAGCCTCTTGATTAGAGGTTCTTGATTAGAACCCTGGAGGCTTTGAACCAACCACCGCAAAATTCACTTGCACGGGGATTTCCCTTCAAACACCGCTCCTTCCTCTGCAGTAATGTCAAATGACGATCGTTTTATGGACTCAGGAAGAGTTAACAAGCAGTAATAAACAGTCAGGACTGGTTCTTACTGCAAATGTCTGCACGTGTTTGGCCTTTTCAGTGGCCCAGTCAAAGAGGGGTTCTGTTCATCAGGAGAGAAACCTTACTCTGTCTCATAATTTCCCTCAATGCACAAGCTAGAAAGAGAGCAGCTTGGATGCTCTGGGTTGAGTGACTAGAAAATTACCCCAACTGTCAAAGTTTTCAGTGTTAAAAAGGAGCGCAGATTTTCTCAAATACTTAAGAATTTCTAGATGTCACAACAGAGAGATTACCAAAATATGAGAATGAGGGTTTCATAAGCAGGCAAAAATACATATATTCTTTTACCAAGAGCCACAATATTTGGTGGAGGGCATGAGGGAATAAAAACCACACCAACCAAAGCATCCGTTGTGTCTAGAAATAAAATAGATTACTAAATTGCTTTCGTAACGCATTCACCTACTCTTCGTCCCCAGCATTGAAAACTGTACATATAGAGAGATACAGATATAGATTTATAGATAGGCCAGAAAAAAAATTAAAGAAATGAAAAGCTGATATATGTGGGTGGATCTTGTTATCGTGTTCTTTTTATTGGATCAGTTGCCTCCATTTCCATTCCAACCAGAGAATTAATTCAAAAATGGCTCCTGGTGGTTTATTCAAAAAGCTGGTTTTCCAGCACGCCATCCAAGACCGTGTGGCGGGTTATTATCTTTGCCATAAGAGCACGTAACAGAAAGGGGTGTCCTTCAGTAGTTTCTGTCCTGTGTTGACTCGGAGGGGCGGGTAGAAAGTTTCCTCCAAGGATTTTGCTCTGTTTGAAATGTTTCTTTGTAGTGCTAGAGAATAAAAAGCCAAAATAATTCCACAGTGAGCCTGTCTGGAGAGTGTGGCTCCGCTCTGAGCCTCTCTATTCATCAGAGTTGTGCGCGCTCTATAATTTTGAGATCCGGAGCTAGGCTCTCGTGACATTTCTCTTTGTGAACATGCCACTAATTTCTAGCCCATAAAAATAGTGCCAGCGTCTCAGTGAGCTAATGTATGAGGCAGAATCAAGAAGCCACGGATCTGATTTTATTTCATATTTTCAAAATGGAACTACGCTTTGCAGAAAGCAATTTGTGGGAAACAATTCTTTACAGTACGGTGAGTTATGGGCCATCTCAAAGGAGAGGCATCGCATTCTAGATACGGGATTTGAATGTGAGAGCTTGCTCACTCGTGTTGAGGAGGGCGCGTATCTATGTTCTTCTCCCTCTAATTTATAAAAGGCAGATGATCTTTATCGATCAGCAGATAATTTGTAAGCCCCTACTCTCTTCCAGGTGCAGAGTTTGGAAATGACACCAGAGGGGTAAATAAGCCAGGTGAAGCCCCTGTCATCATGACAGTCACAGCTTAGCAGAGAAGACATTAAACTAGAAATGCAGATCCTCTGAGTGTTACCAAGGGCAAGGTGGGATGGCATGGGAGTATAGAGCTGACGGTTCCTCACCGAGTTGGGGGAATCACGGAAGGCTTCCTGGAGGCGGTGGCACTTATTTTGAGACTTGAAGGTTGTTAGCCTGGAAAGGAGGTAGAAGGGTAAAAATATTATCGGCACAGGGACCAGTAGATATAAGACGTTGCTGGTATATTTAAAGAATTGAGAGAAGCCTCGATGCATTGACGATCATGTATTCCTGCATGAGAGTCTAGTCATTCTGGCAAAGGGGAAAGTGAAATGAATTCCTAGAAACTCTTGCTGAGTCCAGAAACTCTTGGTGGTCATTGGCTGTGCCCAAATCTTTCTCTGGGCACAACCAGTTCTAGCATAAGAGGATGTTCAAGATAGTGACTCCGCAAGGGTCCTAGGAGAGTGGGCTATATGCAGCCTGGAACTCCCTCCGGGCCAGCTCAGGAAAGGGGGCTGGCCAAAAGAGACTCATTAACAGATAGTCTAAAGTTTGGTGTATTAGTCAGGGCTAGCCTAGCTATGCTGCAGAACAAGTTAACCCCAACATTTTAGTAAACGTAACACACCAAGGATTCTTTCTTGCCCAGCCATGTGATCATCACTGGTCTGCTGGGGGCTCTGCTCCAGATAGCTATTGAAGGACCCCAGCTGGCAGAGACCCTGCCAACTTGTACTACATGCAGCATGTGGCCTTTTTTGCAGCTGGGGCAGAGGAAGAAAGAGCTGAGGTATTGGACACCTGCTCTTAAATGCTTCAACCTACAAGTGACACCTGCCATTGGCTGGCAGTGGTCGTATGACCTCAGCCAAGTGGAGAGGGGTGAGACACTTGGGTGAGCAGGACGGTCACCAGGAAGTCACTTTCTCTGTTGGAGTTGGAGTGGGGTCATGATACGAGCTGGGTGAGAGGCTTCAAGATGAATCCAACGGTAAAAACTCCGCAGGAAACAGAATTGCTGGGAGTCTGTATAAGGTGGTGGGGAACAAAGCAGTGTATGAGTGGAGGAGGCCTTTATTGTAGCATTAATAATAGTAACAGGTTGCCCTCATGATATGTGGGGCATGGGGCTTCACATAGATTGCCCCATCTGATATTCACAACAACCCTCTGAGGCAGATGCAATTATTATTTAAATTTTACAGATAAATTTTACACTAAGCCCCAGAGCAGGAAAGTCACTAACCCCGCCTGCTCAATTAGTAACATCAGAGCTAGGATTTGTTGGTCCCACTTCCCAGAATCCTCCTGTTCTTAGAACTGCTAAATTTTATCATTGCCCTGAAGCCATGGCCTGGAAGCCTGTCCAATCTGGAAAAAAACGGAGAATGGAGACTTAAAGGGATTGAACACATGGAAAATGTGAAGTTAAGCATTGGGAAGTGAGTTAGTTAGCTTAGGAGACAGTTGTTACTCCGCGGGGATGGAAAGAGAGCCTCAGCCAAACAGGAAGCACAATCAGAAATAGGGGTTTGCCAGGCTCAGCCCAGAAGATCTGCTTGGTGGCTGCAGTAATATCGCAGATACCTAGAAAGAGCTAATACTTCAAAAAAACACTTACATAAAAATGAATTTCCTATCACAGTTTTACAGTCCTCATTTGAAGGAATTTTAGTGAGCTAACAGAGAGAGAAAATTAGCCACTTTAACTATAATACCTTGAATATTACACTAATCCGGTTACAAGTTTATAGACCCTTTGATCAGGAGCCAGAGAAGTTGTCTGGAAAATGAATTAAAGCCACTTCTCAAATGTCCAAAAAGGCATGTTTAAAGAAACACTCTTGAAGTGTCTTGCAATATGTACTAAAACCCAAATATCCGTATACCCATAACTCAGTAATTTTATCTCCTTAGTATGGCACCAAGAGACTGAATGCCTATACCCACCAAAGACACACACAAGAATAGTTTCAGCAATGTTTTTTGTAATGGCCCCAAAATGGAAACAATGGAAATATCCATTAACAGTAAGACGTCGGACGGATGGATGGATGGATGGATGGACGGATGTATAGATAGATAGATAGATAGATAGATAGATATGAATGGGTGGGTAGACAGATAATATTGATATATTGAATCAATGGATGGATGTATGTATGTATGGATGGATGGATGTATAGATAGATAGATAGATAGATAGATAGATATGAATGGGTGTGTAGACAGATAATATTGATATATTGAATCAATGGATGGATGGATGGATGGACGGACGGATAGATGGATAGATAGATATGAGTGGGTGGGTAGACAGATAATATTGAAATATTGAATCAGTGGATGGATTGATGGATAGATGATAGATAAATTGAATTAGGCGGTAATGAAAATCAACGAACTGCTGCTATACACACAGGTGACACTTACAGGTTCAATTTTGAATAAAAGAAGCCTCACACACAAGGACATATTCTGTACAATTCCATTTCTATGAAGTTCAAGCATAGGCAAAACTGATGTGAGTCAGAATAGTGATCCCTTGGGAGGGATGGCACTTGGAGAGCCTGGTGCAGAGGGAGAATGTTCTGTATCCTGACCTGGGTGGGGCTTACATGGATGTCCCCTGAAGTGGGTGGAGGGTTTGCCCTTTTGCGGGGGTGCTTGGGCTGTTTTTGGTCTTGGAGACCATGAATGCTATGTTTCAGCAAAAACAATCTCTGTCTAGATATCATCACAAGCAGCCATTCTCGGGATGGCATTAGAGCCAGGTTCTTGTTTGCATATAATTTTGCCAAAGTGTATATCTTTGCTGCTCAATTGCCAATTTTGATTATGGCTTCCCAGTCTACAAAATTGTTCTGGAAAGGTTTACTGGAACGCTGTCAGAAATGTGGCAACATCAGCTTCAGAGCCAGAAGGGGATGTGGCTAGCTTTGCGGCTGACCCGGCAGAGCTTGGAGGGTGATAGGGGGCACCAGCTGGAAAGGGTACAGGTCTTGCCTTAGGACTCCGCCCCCCCCCCAAATAAAGGACCTCTCTTTAAGGTTCAGCCGTTGTCTCCCAAACTTCAGCTTGGGGAGTTTCACCTTGCCATATCTGTCTACTACATCCTTCATATGCTTTGTACGGCAATGCACTGTCTTTTACTACAGTAAACCCATCTAAGTAGGAGATACCATTTCACGACTCTGTCACTGAAATGGAAAACCAGCATTTTTCTAACGCAGATTAAGTTTAAATTATTGCACGCGTCACCTTGTGTAGTAGCTATCAGTAATTATTTCTTATCCTCTTACGTTTTTTACGGCTTTAAGGCTTTATGGTTTTAAATTATAAAGTAATCCCCATGTGTGACTGTGGAGTCTCTCGAGAGAGGGTACTCTTTGCTGTCTGAAGAAAACAAAACAAAACAAAACAAAACTAGAAAAACTAATAGTCTAAAACAAAACCCCGGAATTCTTGTGCTAATATTAGTATTAATAGCCAGGGGCCCCTCAGCAGGTTCCTTAACTGCCTGTTGTCGACAACAATACTAAAACCCCAAGGTCTGCTGTGAGAATTGGATGACAACACTGTCAGAGCCCCTTGTGAGGCGTAAAAGGATGTGCAAGTTTTACAAATATTGACATGATCCGTGGCTGATGCAGTTGGATATTAGAGAAATCAATCTAAGCCGTGCGCGGAGAGACCAGCCACCTTAAAAAGAGCGTTGCTTTTTCCAGGGACATGAGCTGGCTTCAGAGTCAGATGGGCCTGATTAGTGCTGGTTCCGCCACTGACCTTGAGTTGACCGACCTTGAGAAAAGAAGTCTAACCTCTTGGATCGTCAATATCCTCACCTATAATACAGGGCTGATAATTCCGCTCTAGGGGGTTGTTGGAGTTTAAATGAAACAGCATAATGGCTGGGCTGGGAGAGTGTTATTATTTTTCAAATGATTTTCTGAGAGTAAGCCTCCCAGATAATTGATGTAGAGATCAGCCCATGGGCTATTAAAGGCCTGCTCCCTTCCCTCTGGGGGCCTCCTGCTTAGGGAGTCATCCCCTCCCGCTCGCCCTTGGCCCACCCTGGTGGCCTCCCCACCGGGGCAGCCTCCAAAGAGTTTTTGTTTCCTCTTTACAGAAGGGCCATAATGGCGCCCTAATCCATTACAGTGGGTCACGTCAAAATACGACTGGCCAGGGGTTGACATCATCTCTTATTTACCTGCTGGAGCACACACTTCCATCTTAAATCACTTTGTGTCAGGGACTGTCAACAGTTAAGACAAGTACGTGTAATAAAGGGTATCGGGGAATAAAGTTCCACGGCATAATATGCAACCATGGGCTTTCTAATGTTAATAATTCAGTGGGTGCCAACGAGGCCTGGTCTCTTATTATAGACCTGAAACAGGTAATACTTCATCTTTTTTAAAATGTAACCATTTTTGAGTTATAGGAACACGGAAATGGTCTGTGGCCAATAAATGTCTAGTTTTATACTATTCAATAAATGAAACTAAAAAAGCACAGCAAAGTAGCTGGGCGCACTGGGTTGTAAACACCTGTGGAGTTGTTTCTTATCAGCAGGTGGTGGCATTGACTTCACAGCCTCTGGCCCCATCGGAGTCTGATCTCCACATTCAGGTGGTGAAAAATGATGTCAGGCTGGCCTGAATTCCAGCTTCAGAGCTGCACATTCTTCAGGGACCATGCACAGAGGCCATCTGGCCCCATCTGTAGGTTCAAGCCCAACTCAACCCCAATGACTTAAATTATGTTTTCCCAGTACTCTAAAACTTATCCCCGGACCTTGCCACCTGGCAACTCTTCTTTGCGTGATCCCTGCTAGCAGCACAGAGCCCCCTTCAGACCGGTGACCTTAGCAGGCACTGTTGCCTCTGTCTAGAACTTTCTTCATTCACATCCTTACCTGGTTAACTTACAGTCACCTTCACGTCCTGGCTGGAAAGTCACTTCCTCCAGGAAACCCCCCGATCCACAATTACACTCTCCTCCAGTGCCCCCTCCCCAAGGTGCCTTCCCTTCATGCATCTGTCCCATCTAAATAAATACTGAAGGTGTGATGTCGGCCTCCCCCACCAAGAGTAGTGAGCACAGGATCCACGTCTGTTACGGTCCCCCTGTAGCTCTGGCACCGGGTGGCAGGTTGGCGTTTGTGGTCTAGCATCATACTCCTCATGATGACGTGTGGCTCTTTGAGTCCACTTTACATTTAACCCAAGCTCCTATCTCATCACATGCCCTGCTCCTTCCATGTCCCTTTGACAGAGACTCACATCCCCCCCCCCCAGCCGAGAACCCTCTATGGTGGCCCACGCTGTGCCAGCAGATGCCCCCCACACCAGGACTGCCCACCACGCATATGCATCCACCTGGCGCTCTCATCACCTTCCCATTCCCGAGTTGCATCCGTTCCAAGGACACCTTCTTGTTCTGTGGTAGACCCGTGATGTCCACTGACTTCTGTGCCCAAACCGTCTTCTGAGCGCCACGCCCTAGCAGCCGGCTAGGGTTCTCCTAACCCTCCACGTCTGCCCCAGGGGCATCTGGTTGCACATCCACACCCTGTCCATTTTCTGCACCTGCCGCCTTGCTCTGGGGCCCACGATGAACCCTGGGAGGAGGGAGCCAGAGAGACAGCAAACCCCATTCCAGATACCCGAGTCTCACCTCGAAGCCCCACTATTTCTGGGAAGATGACGCAGCCAGAGCCTAAACCAGAACTTTAGAATGCAGGTCACTTTCCCTGCCCCAGCCCGAAGAGAGAGTCTCCTTTCCACCAAAGGTACCAGTGTAATCGGCATCTGCCAACTGACATCCTCAGACGGAAGCTCTTCGTCACTTGCCTGGAAGCCCACCCACAGGAGGTGGGTGTTATTGCAGTGGTATAAATGAATGGAACAAAGACCCACCGAGTTGAAATGTCACCATACCTGTCATGACCTTACCATTCAATAGATTTGTTTGCATAGAGATTCTTGTGGATTTGCATAATATGCAGCTTAGAGAATGAATAATGCATTATTAGAAGAATAAATCAGCATGTAATATGCGTACCAGGCCCGATGAAGGAATAGATGCTTATTCAGTGTGTTTATACAGAAATAGACTTGAAGATGTGTAACCACGTTGTTACGTGTCCTTTACGGTTATGGAAGCACAGAGTTCAAACATGGCTTCCAAGCAGCGTAGTGAGCAGACCTAAGTGTGAGCGCTCCCTCTTACTGGCTGAGAGATCTTGGCAAAGCCCTCAGCCCTCTGGAGAGCAAGTTTCTTCATCTTTAAATGGGACCACAGTCCTTATCTTGCAAAGCCATGAGGCTCAGAGAAGGGGTTGTGGGGGTGAGGTTGAGTAAGCTGCAGACAAACCCCCCATGAGCAGGAGGTGGTGAGGTCAGGACAGCAAGAGTCGTGCTGTGTCAACTTAGACGCAATACTTCGTGTTTCGGGGTCCTCGTTTTCTCGCCTCTAAAGAAAATTATTGCTCTGAAGCATGCACAGTGGAATCAGATGGCAGCTTGCTCAGAACGGGAACTTCTCTCTCCCAGTGTCCTCACGGCTACCCCAGGGGCTGACTCCGATGGGCTCCAGTGGGTCACATGCCCACCCTTTGCACCAATCACGGTGGCTAGCAGAAGGGAGTCCTTGGATGGACAGCATCCTTCCGTTTCCTGGTACCTGTTATTTACTGAGCTCTTTCTTTATGCCAGAACCTGCGCTTCCTGTACTCAACCTCATTTAGCCTTTGGAACTACAGCGTACAATAACCTCCAGTGGTACGCTTCTTGTAAAGGATATAGAAACTGATACCAAGAGAGATTCTGTGACTCACCTGGCAATGGGTTAAGTAGGTTTCTCAGACCCCGTAAAGGGGGTTATACTGATTCAGCTGTAATACTGGCGGGGGAGGAGTCCCAAGCGGCACCTGTTTATTTTCATGCCCTTGTTTTTTGTGTGTGTGTTTTTATTTTATTTTATTTTATTTTATTTTATTTTATTTTATTTTATTTTATTTTATTTCATTTCATTTCATTTCATTTCATTTCATTTCATTTCATTTCATCTCATCTCATCTCATCTCATCTCGCCTCATTTCAGAGAAACAGTGGAGGAGGGCAGAGGGAGAGAGAGAGAATCCCAGGCTCAGCACCGAGCCTGGCGCAGGGCTTGATTCCCTCAACCCTGAGATCAGATGCTCAACCCACTGAGCCACTCAGGTGCACCGGTGCCCCTGCTGATTTGAGCACAGTTCCTTCCCCAGACCTCGTCACTGAAGACCTCAGTTCTGGCTCACGTCTGTAACTGGCAGAATAATGACCCCCAAAGAGGCCCACATGCTACCCCCCTGGTTCCCAGGCCTGTTACCTTCCCTGAGGGACGCTACAGAGTGATTATGGGGCCCTGAGATGGAGAGATGATCCCAGGTTATCTGGGTGTGCCCGTCTAATTAAAGAACCTTTCCAGGCTGGGTCAGAAAAGATATGAGGACTGGGGCACCTGGGTGGCTCAGTCGGCTAAGCGTCTAACTTCAGCTCAGGTTATGATCTCGAGCCCCGTGTCGGGCTCTATGCTCACGGCTCGGAGCCTGGAGCCTGCTTCTGTTTCTGTGTCTCCCTCTCTCTCTGCCCCTTCCCTGCTTCCTCTCTCTCTCTCTCTCTCTCTCTGTCTCTGTCTCTCTTTCAAAAATAAGTAAAATTACCTCTCTCAAAAATAAGTAAATATTTTTTTAAAAAAGAAAAAGAAAAGATGTGAGGACTGAAGAAGTACACCAAGGAGGGCTGCAAGCTGTGGGCAGTTTCTAGAAGCCTGAAAAGGGAAGAAAACAGGCTCTCCCTTAGAGCCTCCGGAAGGAATCCTCCCAGCTGACACCATGATTTTAGCCGAGTGAGTCCCCTGTTGGACTTCCGATGTCCAGAACTGTGAAATCATGCATGTGTATTGTGGAAGCCACCAGGCTTGGGATCATCCATCGTATCAGCCACAGGGAACTAACACAGCACTGGAGGGGGAAGCAGAAACCCCTGGACCTACTGCAGCCACTGCCTTTGCTGTTCAGCCAGTCGTCAGAGGCTTCTCTCAATCATGGCAGAATGTCGGGGGGGCGGGGGGAGTTGTGTGGGGTTTGGGCTTTCGTTTGTGGGGTTTCTTGTGACAGTTTGTTATGCTGGAGTGTTTGTTGTGGGTTTGTTTTCCCCACTGGAGGGTGCCTGTTATCAAGCTTGGGGCAAACACGGCGTCATCATTAGCCCAGATAATAAAATCTGCACCCCTCAGAACTGTGACTTAAGCATCAGAAGAGGAGGAATATGTCTCTTCTCTTTCTCATTGTTCCCATGGGGCGGGCAGGGCACAGGCAGTGCGCGTGAAGCCTGGGGACAGACAGCCCCGGTCCCAACCCCAGCCCTGCCACCAACATGCTGGGCAGGTTATTTCAATTCTCTGTGCTTTGCTGCCCTTATCTGTAAAATGGGACTAATAAGAATCTAATAGTACCTGCCTCTCTGGGGTGTTGTGAGAACTAAGTAATTTAATGCTTGTAAAGTGCTGAGAAGTTAGCCCAACACACAGTAAGTGCTCAGTCACTGTTGGCTGTTATTATTACTTACATCCTCACATACTTATCCAACTCCTTTCTCCTGGTGTTTCAACCCCAAGCCCCAGGAAGACGGTGACAACAGCACCTGTCCAGCCTCTTGCAGCTGGAAGAGTGTGGACTCATTTCACCCTTGTGGTATCCCTGTGCGGTCATTTAACTCTTATTGTACAAATACGGCTCAGAGAAGTTATGTGATTAAACCACGGTCACAGAGCCATTTCATGGTGGCATTGGGACTCAGAATCATCCAAGAATCTGGTAAGAGCCACAGAGAAGTTCAAACACCCCCCTCACCTCCCAGCACCAGCCAGGACAGGCTCCTCCTTCCCTTTCATTCTCTGTCCCAATTTGGGAGCCGTGAAACTTCATGGAAGTCCCAGTTATTTTCTCAAAGCAGACAGAGGGGAAATTTGCTGTAATATTCATTTACTATTTAAGTGCCAACAAAACTTCAGGTTAGAACCACAAGAAACTTCGCAGATCTTTCCTTGGATGGGTTGGGTGACTCACCTAAGGGCACGCAGGTGGTTTCCTGGGAATGCAGGGCTAGACTATCCAGGTTTCAACAGAGCATTTAATTAAAAGCACACACAATGAGCCACAAGCATACTCCCCACCACACACATACACATATTTAGCTCCATCTACATATCCCAAACTTGCGCAAACTCCTTAATAATCCTCTTAATAGCTGTGATAACTAAACATATTCAGTTTTAATAACAGTTTCATGCATGCTTTCCCCCTTAAATCTAAATAATGCCCCTGCTGCTATCCCAACAGGGATACTATAACTGGCTATTTGCCGTAATAAAGATGAGGAAATTTTGGTTAATCACATTTTAAAGGGGAAAGTGTATTTAGAGAGATTTCAAATTGCAAAATTAAAAATGCAAACGTGAAATGATTTTTCCATTAATGTCTTCTCCTTAGGGAAATGTCTCCTATTATAGTGTTGGGCCGTCTGAATTGGCTGTTACCCTTCTGTGGGGTTTCTAGTAAAACATCAGCTCCTACAGGGCTCATTCTCAAGTGCTGGGAAACTAGCAGCCCCTATGGGCCCCTGTCAGTCCCTTTATGATGGCATTTATCCTCATGTATGTATTGTATAACTTCTTGTTTCTGAAGGGGTTCACTGCTGTAAACATAAGAATGTCTGTTTCGAGGTACCCCAACAGGTGCTTAGATATAATTGCACCAAACAACTTTAAACATCAAATAATAATTGCATCAAAACAACTTTAAAAATACTAGTCACTGAAAACAATTTACTGTGCTGGGTGCACTGTTATTTTCATCCTTATTTCTAAATAGTCCATTTACATATCAGCACTGGTTTTGGTCAAGAGAGAGACCACTCAATGCAAATTTCTCCGGTATTTTTTTTCCTTGTTACTCATTATGGTTGGGGCCTCATGGCCATGCACCTGTGTAATTAGCAGGAGTCACCTTGAGAAATGTCCCCAGAGTGGTTATGCTCAGGTGGTTCTATCTAAATTGCTTGGCCCACCTGACTACTCTACAGTGGATTCATCGTAGGAAATATGAAAATCTCGGATTGGGAGAGAAGACAGAGGTCATTCCATTCAAATTCCCTCCTCCTAAACCCCTCTGACTTTTTTAAAACATTGCACACCTAGGCAAGCGTGCCACTGGGAGAAGTCCAACTCTATGGCGACCATCTGTGAAGTTAGAAAGCTAGCCTAGGATTAATGGTTGGCGGTTGAGATTCTAGAATCCATTAGACATGGATTTGAATCCTGGTGCTGCCACTTCCAAGCTAATCTGCCAATACATCTTAAAATTATTAACAGGCATCACCCTTTACCCAACAGCCCTACTTCTGGAAAGCCATTCTTTAAAAAAAAAAAAAAAAACAATAAATAAAAAACCCCAGTACTTGAAGATAGATATACAAGGACATTTGTTGAAGCATTGTTTTTTGTAGGGGCAAAAAGTAAGAGAAAAAGTTGCCTGTCCATCCATCGTGCATGACATTATGTGCCTTCCATGAAACAGTATGTGGCTTTTATTATTTATTTATTTATATATATTTATGAGAGAGAGAGAGAGAGCGAGGGAGAAGCAGAAAGAGAGGGAGACAGAGGATCCGAGGCAGGCTCCACCCTCTGAGTACAGAGCCTGATGTGGGGCTCGAACTCACGAAACGTGAAGTCATGACCTGAGCCAAAGTCAGATGCTCAACCGACTGAGCCACCCAGGCACCCCTGGTATGTGGCTTTTAGAAACAACTCTTGGTGTCTCTGATTTCCTGGACCAAAGCAATGCATGTGGCTTGAGTAGAGAAGTATGCATACAATTTTTTTTGTAAAAAAAAAAATTCATAAAAGTGCCTTGTACATGTTTTTGTAGGATCCTGCAAGGATAGTAAAAAGCATGGGTGATATGTACTCCTGCTGTCTTTCAGTAGTTATAGCAGAATGGAGATGTTAAAAAATAAGCAAAAGGGAAAATCACTCACCATTTAGTGCTACAAATGAAAATTTTATCTATAAAGTGACCACATTTAAGAAAAACATGAATCTGCATATTAAAGAAAAGATGGAAAGGAATATCGATAAACAAAGCATTTCTTTGATTAGGTGATTATGGAATTGTGGCTAGTGTTTTTCTTAGATCTCTCTTCTTTGAATATTGTATTTTTAATAAGATGCTACTAAGATCACTTATAAAGAGAACATTAAAAATGCAGTCCTAGCTAAGTAGGAGAGCAAAGGGCTGGCTAAGAAGGTCCTTTTAATGGGAGGTGAGAAAGAGTTTAATGACTTGCCTGGAGTTGTAAGCGAGGGGTGTTTAATACGGCTGCTGAGCTGACCATAAGGAATGTTCTCTGAAGATTATCATCTGTCTTGCATCCAACGCAGAGCTCTGTCTCCTTGTTCCTGCTGGCCCGTGAAGGGGTTCACGTATTTGAAATGAGCATTTTGGGGGTGTTCGGCTCAGTGCTACTTATGATAATCTGTAATAGGTTAAATATTTTCAATTAAAGCTTAAGACATGAAGGCCTCAGTTGAGAAATATCACCGAATTGAGTGGACCATAAAGTCAGTCTCTGTAGGTCTCCATTTCTGGAATTTTATGGAGTCACTATCAAGCTGACCTTGTGCAGAGTTTTACGATTCTCATATTGGACACGTTCTTAAACATTTAGATGGCATTTTCAGCTGTCTGGAATCACTCCGTCATCCTCAACTGAGGCCCTCGGAATAAAGAGCTCGCATCAAGCTTTGTGTCCTGGAAGAATGGGGGCTCTCTCCATAAAGACTCTGACGCTACATGGCCCCCAGTTTGGTCTGCGTGAAGCTGGTGACGAGCTGTTAGGAGAGTAGACTACTTCTAATACCCAGAGCCCGGATCTTGCTTCCACCATCCCCTTGGTGTGATGTTCCCCTTTAGGTCAGTGTTGATTGCGTTTGAACATGCTCAGAAAAGCTTGATCCACTGCTATTTACAACCTAACTCCACAACTGCTCACGAGTAGTGCTTCTCAGACCAAACGTTTTTCAGAGGGCATTCCCCCAAGGGCGAGATCGGAGGGGGCTCCCGTGCCCTTCAGCCCCTCCCACTTGGATGGCAGGTGCCTGCCTGGAGCCGACAGATGACTCAGGTCTTCCACTTGGTGTTTCTAGATAGAGTTGGCAGCCTTCTCAGCATTTGTGATGATTCGTGTGCATCGAATACAAGACCCCAACCTGAGGAGGCGGTAGAATGGTGGAACATGGTTCCTTCCGCTATGGAAAGTGTGAGGATTTCAGTATTGCATAATTCTTAGTTAAAAAAAAGAAAAGTAGTGTACTTATTTTTTTGAATCAAAGTAGAATTCACATAAGACATATTATATTAGATCACATTAACATAAAATGAACCACTTGAAGGTGAACACTTTGATGACATCTAGTGCAACTGACAGCATTGTGCAATCACCGTCTCCACCTGGTTCTGAAACATTTCCATCACCCCGGAAGCGACCCCTGCACCCGCCTCCCCTCCCACAGTCCCTGGTGACCATCCATCTACTTTCTGTCTCTATGAATGCACCTATTTTGGACAGTTACTATCAGTAGAATCATACGATATGTGGCCCTTTGTGACTGGCTCCTTTCACCTGACGATGTCCTCAAGGTTCATCCATGTTATAGCCTGGGTCAATAGTTGATTCCATTTTATGGACGAGTACTATCCCACTGTGTGGATGGACCACATTTTGTGTATCCACTCCTCCATGGTTTGGGCTGTTTCCCCCTTTGGCTGTTGTGCATAGTGCTGCTAGGAACATAGGCGTGCATAGAGTTGAACATATTTAAATGTGAATGAGCAAATACACATACACACCCACAGGGGTCATCGGATCTCCAATTTGATCAATAATGATTCATTCTCTCTTCATACAAATTTATTAAGGCACAGATGTCAATGTGTAGGATGATACTGGAAGCCCCGACGGAATGCAGGTGTGGTCAAGGTCCTTAATCACATGTGCAGGATCCATTTTGCCATCTTTTTTTTTTAAGTTCATTTATTTATTTTGGCAGGGAGGGTGGCAGAGGGAGAGGAAGAGAGAAACAATCCCAAGCAGCTTCACGCTCAGCAAGGACCCCGACCTGGGGCTCAATCTCACCACCGTGAGATCATAACCTGAGCCAAAACCAAGAGTCAGATGCTCAACCAACCGAGCCACCCAGGCGCCCCACCCCCACCCCCACCTTTTGCCATTTTAAGATAACATTTCCAGGTCCCAGGGATTAGGGCCTGGATAACGTTGACATCACTATTCAGTCCACCACAAACACTGAGGCTTGGAAGTCAGTTGAGAATTAACTGGGAGACCAGACAATGAAGGGAGCTCCACACAAGAAGCCCAGCATGAACAAAGGTCCCAGGGCACAATGGAGGCCGGCACCTGCAGTAACAAGAGAGAGGTGAGGCTGGGAAGAGACACCATGGTCTTTGTTGGCCAATTGGAACACTTGGATCAGTGCCCCGACCTGAGAAGCCCCCAAAGAGGCCCGGGAAAGGGAATGATGGGTTTGGTTGGATTGAGAGGTCACTCTAGGCCCATGGTGGGTGAGTGAAGTGGGGACAGTGAATAGCATATGGGGGGGGGGATGTTAGGACACCAGAGTTCTGGTGCGAAGTGGCCAAGGTGGGGATGAGTATGTGGCAGCAAGGACCACAAGAAGTGGGCAGACTCAAAAACCAAAAGAAAGTACTGAGGGATCTGTGGCTTATGACAGACAAGCTTTGCTAATTCCTCTATTCATTCGCTCATTCTACAAATACTTCTCGAGCCCTTAGCACATGATAGGGATTGTGCATGGTGCTAGGAATATCATGCTGAACCAGCTGTGTCATCTTGGACAATTCACTCGGCAGCGAGGTCTCGGTTTTCCCATCCATACATTGAGGATCTAGCCGGTGTCCATCTTTTGGAGTGCCACGAAGATTAAATCAGTGGATGCAAGAGGAGAGTTTAGGGCAGTTCTTGGCACAGAGAAAGTGTTCAGAGTGACTGAAAAACAGAAACACCCTTCCAGCTTTGACTCACCTCTCTTTGGATTGGGTAATGGAAGGAATTCGCCCAGGAAAGCATTTGGATAAACACCCATGGATAGCCATGAATCTCTTTGTCATTGTGAGTCATTGAGAAATCCACACCTTAAATATCTATTGAGCCCAAACTGTGCTAACTGCTATGGAGGGAAACGAGCAAAACCTAATCAGGTGTTGCCTTCATGGAGCTTATAACCTAGCAGGGGAGATCATCACCAGTCAAATAAACTTACCAACGAAGGTAACAAGCGTTAAGAGACAAATGGTCATGGTTCCCAGAGGGTCTATATTAGGGTGGACTGACTTGACCAAGGAAGTCATGGAAAGACTTCTCATGGAAGTGATACTTGGAGTGAACCAGCGGGATAAGGCAGTATTACCTGGGCGAAAAGGGGTAGGAAGAACATTCCAGGAAGGGAGAAGAGCATGTACAAAGGTCCCATGGCCAGTATAAGTTTGGCAAGTGTGGAAGACTGAAGTAAGGCCAGCAGGATGGAGCATGGAGAGGAACAGGAGCCTGAGTGCAGATGCGGCTGGTGAAATCAGCAGGGACTGGACTCCAACAGGCTCGTGGGCCATGTTGGCAGGTTCTGTCTTTATCCTAATGGAAATGGGAAACATTCTAAGTATTTTACATGGTAGGGAGACACTGTCAGAGAAGCATTTTGTAAATATCACTCTCGTTTGAGTGTTAAGAAGAGATGGGGAGGGAGTAAGGCAAAGGTAGGGTCAACTAGGACCCTACCGCACTGGCTCCAAAAAGTGACAGCAATGGCGTGTGTTGGCCTGATGGTGGAGACGGAGAGGGGTGGAACTTTGAGGGCCGGATGACGTCAGCAGCCCTCGAGATGGACTGGAGATGAGGAGAGGAGGAGGGACGGACCGCAAGGATGGCACCAGTGCTTCTCAAACGGTGCAAATAGAATGTGAGAGGCTCATGGTGGATGGAGGTGGCACGTGTCCCAGGCCCTTCATCCTCTCAGTGAAGCCGAAGGCCAGCTCACTTGCTGGGAAAGAGTATTGAGGGCAAATGTGGAGTTTAAGGGCCTGCAAACATGTTGGAATGGCAGCTTGGGGACTCAGGTAACAAGAATGAGTCACAGAAGTGATGACTTCATTGAGCTACACAGAAACCATGCAGGGTGAGTAGGCATTTCATCTGCCGTGTCTCAGAAGACCCAGCGGTGTGCTCTATCTACAGACAGACCCCCAAGAAGTGTTTGTTGGGCAAGTGGATTAAACCAAACACCAATTTCACATGACTCTCACGAGCCCACTGAGGCAATAAATTGGTCCATCTGTAAAGTCGGTTTGCCCTGTGTTTCTTCCAGGAGCCGTCCCTGTGTCGCAAGTTAGGCTGCAGCCTAAAAGGTGAAATGCACTTCTTGGCTTGAATTTTTTATCTAAATGGTTTCCTTGTCAGTGAGACCTGAATGTAGGAGGTGTTAGAAGCCGAATTCGGTAGATCTACAATTGCTTAATTTTGAGGAACTGGAATATGAATGAGATAGAAAAGGAGAAACAGCCCCTTGTCCACACCCTGCCCTAAGTGAGGTTTCATTTCTGCGGCATCTGTCAGAATCTTTATAATTCTGAGACAGAAGCTTGTTAGACATCATTAATTCTATGGGGTGGGGGGAGGGTGAGTATATATAGAAACATATAACTATTACCTAAAATAGCGGCATTCTAGGAGGAAAAATAAGTTTATAGTAGACAGATCACCTTGAATTTTATAATTCCAAACTGTAGCCCCTTGGAAGGGATTGTACTCCAAAATTATATCTTAGGAATATCTGATCAGGCCATTATACTATTCTTCCCAGGTTTTTCACCATATTTTTAAAGGAATATTATTTTATACTATAACTGTATTCAAAATTGTGCCTATTTCTCTATTGCCTTCCTAGGAATTTAATTTTGTTGTCTAAATGGGGGAAGTCTGTTTTCTTTCCCAGTTATGGCCCAAATAATAAATGTTGATGTTACTCTGCTATAAAAATATGTCCTCCATAAATTGCTTTGCTTGTCATTAAGATGTTTCCTAAACAAGTTGAACACGCACTATGTTTTTGTCAGACACTTACAGCAATCTTAAATTACCTGCTGTGTCTATACATATTCAGGAGGCCATAATGGAAATGTGCCAAGTGGCTCAGGAGAAAATCATTTATAAAGATTAGGAGGGGGCATGGGAAGCTTTGGCTCTTGTTGCTTGGATTGTGCACAAATGCGTTTGTTCCTGGGTAACTTCAGGTTATTTCTGTTCAGATTTATTTCTGTTTGCACCATTTCCTGGGCATTAGTCATCAGTGTCACCCAAAGCATTTACTCTCCGCTCATCTCCATAGACGATCAATCAGCATCTCGAGACTGAAATGACCAGTTAAGACAGACCAACAATCTGTTGATCTACTGGAGGAAAAAAAAAATGCGGTCTCGGTTGAAAGGACTTTTGTGAGATTTCACCCAGGCAATTGAGTCCAAATTTATACTCAAGCTATAGAGTGGAAGTTGAGAGAATATTTTTAAAAAGGAATGCAATCCTCAGATAATGGGATGTCCTTGTGGATGGGTTGCAGAAGGAATGGTTGATCCACTTAGGAAAAGTGTGGATTGTAGGCTGGTGTCAACCTAGTGCTCTCCCGGGATTATTTTACTCGGTGATTTGGATACAGGCACAGAGAGAAAGGCATCCTACTATCAGCAGATGAGACAAGGTTAGAGTCATAATGTGTCTTCAAAGACATATTAAACACATAGGCAGCAAGAATGACCCAGGCACCAGTATTTCTTTGATATTAGATACAACCTGGAATGGAAATTGCTGGCTGAAAGGTATATACAATTGGATATCTTGTTTTGTAACAACAAAAATAAACAAACAAGAAAAACTTCAAAAAGCAAAACCCACTTGAAGCCACACAAACAGTTCTCTGCGAGACTTTTCAGAACCTTTGTTATACCAGAATACCTTGCAAACCTTCAAGGGAGGCATCTGGTATGCCAAGTGTTTGGGAGACTGTTTTTCAAGGAATTACGGCAATCTTGGAGATCTCGTATCCTTTGAACACAACTGGGGAAATTATAATTCAGATGAAAGCAAAAGCCTTAGATCTCTAAGACAAGGAAAAGGTGAGGCATTGAAAGCAGAGCAGTCTAACGGTGGGGGTGGGAGGTGTGGAGGCAAGTGAAAGAACCATTTTTTGAGGTTGAGACATGGCAGATGAAATGCCTACTCACCCTGCATGGTTTCTGTGTAGCTCAATGAAGT
The DNA here is from genome assembly GCF_023721935.1 of Panthera uncia. Lineage (NCBI taxonomy): Eukaryota > Metazoa > Chordata > Mammalia > Carnivora > Felidae > Panthera > Panthera uncia. Next base: position 20,892,819 of record NW_026057589.1, read on the forward strand.
CATCACTTCTGTGACTCATTATCATCCTGATAATTCTAGCTGTTGTTTTCAGAGCCCTTTCTATGTGTCAGGCACTCATGTTGTCCTCCCAAGAGCTCCATTTGGGAATATGCAAAATCTTCCCATGTTAATACCGCATAGAGGGGCAAAGTAGTTCATCCACGGTCATGCAGAAAGATGAGACGTCTTCTCTCTCTGTGGTCCCAGAGGAGGGTGGGGTCCAGAGAAAAAGGTTTCAGCTGAACCTTTGAAGGAGGGCTGAGGTAGGCAAAAAACTCGGAATCAGCTACTAGGGATATCATGGAGAGAATTTTTGCTCGATCTGGGCATGGTCCATGCAATTCCCTGATGTTCCGTCCATGATTCATCTTTCTCTACAACCCATTCTTTGATATTAGATACAAGTCTCTTGGCTCTGAATCTTTCTGATATTTAGGTGGCTTGTCCTGGACAAGACATACTTCAAAATATTTTGTGTTATTGTCACACCCTGACCCTGAGCTTTTTGGCAAAGGTGGCTATGGTTGTCCCCGTGAAGGGGTGCAGGCACAGCCTTTAGCTTCCTCTTGACATCTGGCTGAAGTCTTCAGTCCCACCTCTGCTCATTCCCCAGCTCACATGCTAGTCTCATCTCAGACTCTACACCCAGCCACCAGCTCCAGCTTCTGGCCTGTGTCCATGTCCAGAGACCAAAGATGATGGGAATAAGCCCAGATACATCTAACCCATCTGCCCGTTGAATAGTAGGAAGGTGCCGACACTTCCTTAGACATTTTTTTTCAGTTTTTTGTATCGTGGTAAAATACAGAAAACATAAAATGAGCCATCTTAACTATTCTTTTAAATTTTTTTTAGATATTTATTTATTTTTGAGACAGAGTGTGAATCGGAGAGGGGCAGAGAGGGAGGGAGATACAGAATCCTTAGCAGGCTCCAGGCTCTGAGCTGTCGGCACAGAACCTGATACGGGACTCGAACTCCTGGACCGCAAGATCATGACCTGAGCCGAAGTTGGATGCTTGACTGACGGAGCCACCCAGGCACCCCACCGTCTTAGCCATTTTTAAGTATACAGTTCAGTGGTATTGAACTCATTAATAATGGCATGCAACTATCTCCCCCATCTATTCCCATAACTCTCGTCATCTTGTAAAAGTGAAACCCTGTACCCATTGAACTCCCCACCTCCCATGTCCCTCTCCTCCCAATACACCTGGCAACCATCTTGCTTTCTGTCTTTGTGACCGTGGTGACCCTAAGCACCTCATAGAAGTGGAATCCTACAGTCTGTGTCTTTTTGTGCCTGGCTTTTTTAGCTAAGTACGATGTCCTCAAGGTTCCTCCTTTTGTTGCAGAGACTGCATATTTGCAGAATTCTCTTCCTTTCTAAGGATGAATAATATCCCATTGTCTGTATATGCCACACTTGGCTTATCCATTTGTCTCAATGAACACTCGGGTTGCTTTCACAATTAGAGCTGTTGTGAATAATGCAGTTAAGTGTGCCAATGTACACATATCTCTGGAGACCCTGCTTTTAAATCTCTTGGGTTCCCACAGGTGGATTCCTGCATCGTACAGTAATCCTATTTTAACGTTTTTGAGGAACCGCCATACTATTTTTCATGCTGTGCGGGTTTACGTTCCTACCAACACGGCGCAAGATTCCACTTTCTCCACATCCTTGCCAACGTTTGTTATTTGTTTTAATTTTCTGACTGTAGCCGTCCTAATGGGTGTGAGGTGGTATCCTGTGGTATTTTTATTTGTATTTCCCTGATGATTAGTGACGTTCGCCATCTTTTCATATGGTTGTTGGCCATTTGTATATCTCCCTTGGGGAAATGTCTCTTCAAGTCCCTTAGAAACATTTTAACATGTCACACTGTTAGGTCACTGGACACCTAAGGAGAATTACCACACTTGTCCCTCTAAGGAAAATAATAACCAGAGAAGCTATGGAAATTTGGTTAGTCTGTGATCCTTTACCAAATATTCACTGTGTATTCACACTCTTACCACTCTCTCCCTTTCTTCGTCTGACCAACCTGACTCATCTTTCCAGATGTGTGATAGAGACAGTGTGTTCACTCACTTCCTTTCCCTCTGGCCACGGAGTTAGACTTACTGCCCCAGCATCCCTTGCAGTTAGGGCTGTGTATCAGAGACAGTGGAACTCAGTAGAAGTTTTTAGACCCCCCCTCACTCTCTTTCCTCACCCGCTAGCTGAACTGAGAGTACCTCAGGAAACTAAGGGAGAACACAGCTTAAGATGGAAGGACCTGGATGCCAGAATCCCACATGTGACGTTGAGCAGACCGGAGGAAGTTGTTTGTTTGTAAGCTGTTGAGAAACAATGGTTACAAACAGTTAGCATTGTTCTGCCAGATAGAAGACTCAACTCTACCTTGTCAGAGGTCTTCGCAGGTGCTGTAAGGTCATAACAGTGCAATGCATAATGCATAAGCCCTAACAGGGTGCAGGCCCCACGAGGCAGAGGCCGTGTCTTTCTCATCCGCCAGTGAATGCTGTTCCCTAGCGCAGTGGTTGGCTTTGAAAGACACTCAATAATTATCAGCTGCTCATGCCATCAAGTATTATATGACCCTCGCTTCTTAAAGCGTAGGCCATGGACCAGCATGGCCTCAGCCTAGAGCATGTCAGAAGTGCGAAGTCTCAGGCCCCACGCCAGCCCTACCAAACCATGGTTTGGATTTTCACAAGACCCCCCTGTGATGCCATGCCTTCTGAGACACACGTCCTGATGTTTGAGAGAGGTTCTTGCAGACCAGCCATTTTTAGGTTGGTTGCACATTAGAATCATCCTATCAGGATCTCTAAGGTACCATTTTTGTTTTCGTTTTAAGTTACCCGGGTGACTCTAATATGCAGCCGGAACTGAGAGTTACCGCTCTGTATCAGTGGCTCTCATATTCTGGCATTGCATCAACACCCCCAGGAGGGCTTGTTAAGACACAAGATTGCTGGGTCTCCTTACATACCACAGGGCCTGATTTGGTCGATCTGGGTAAGGGACCAAGAATTTGCGTTTCTACCAAGTTCTCAGGTGTAGGAGTTTCCCGGGGCCACCTGAACAAAGTGTCACAAACTGGGTGGCTTAAAACAGCAGAAATGTATTTATCCTCTCATGGTTCTGGAGGCCAGAAATCTGGGATTTGGCAGGTCCATACTCTCTCCGACAGCTCTAAGATATGATCCTTCTTTGACTCTTCCAGCTTCTGGTGGTTGCTAGCAACATCCCTTCAGTCCTGTCTGCCCACAGCATCTTCCCTGTGTGTCTTCGTATGGTTGTCCATCTACGAATATGGCTCTGTACCTAATTTTCCATTTATGTAAGGACACCAGCCCTGCTGGATCAGAACCCACTCCATTGACCTCCTCCTCTCTTATTTACTACTATAAAGACCCTATTTCCAAAGTCACATTGTGAAGTGCTGGGGGTTAGGACTTCAACCTACCTTTTTGGGCGGATGCAATTTGATCCATATCACATGATGCTGATGCTCCTGGTCCAAAGACCTCTCTTGGGAAAACACTGCTTTTCTACAAGCTATAAGAACACAGGAACGATAATACCCTTTCTTCCAGCACGTTCCACCCAGGGCCTAGCAAGTGGCTTGGTACGCAGTAGGTTTTTAAGAAGTATCATTTGAATTCGTTAATATTCCTCCCATGAGGCAATGTGGCCTGCATGAGAGACTTCAGTCTTTTTGTGATGCTCTTAGAGACTTGACATGGGACATTTCATTCAGCAGGCACTCAGTAAATGCTGGGTGAGTGACTATAGCTGCCAGTGCTCATTAAAAATATCAAAAGAAACTTACTGAGTCCTCACCCTTTCATTCTACCTATGGAGCCAAATGACAGAATACTTATTAAATGGCATGGCCCCTTTAATGGGAAATTAACAATCTACAAAACATTGTGGACTGGTAGCAGGAGTTCAGTGAGCTAACTGGCTATGGTAACATGTTGGTTGCCCTGCCTTGGTTCCCCAGTGGGAATTCATCTCTATTTAACAAGAGCTGTGAACTCTTTAAGGGGAGCTCCCTCTTGGAATCCTAGGAACCTCTGGCTTGGTCTTCAGCTTTAGAAATCCCTAGTAATTTTCACCTAAGTTGGTGCTTCTTAATTGGGGAGGGGGGAGATGTGCCCCTGGGGAAAATCTGGCAGTGTCCCGTGACATTTTTGATTGTCACAGCTCGGAAGGTGCTGGCCTCAAGTATACAGGTGGCCCGCATCCCACGATGCACAGGATGTCCCCGCCACAAAGAACGATCCGGCTCCCGGATGTTAAGAATGCCAAAGTAGAAAAGCCCTAACCCAAGCAAAGATCAAATGGACAAGAAGTTGCCTCAGTGGTCAAGACCATGATTTCTGAACCACCCCATCAAGGGCGTTTGATGTGGCTAATGGCAAGAGCGCCAGGTAGAACACGGCTTCATCATTTAGTTTCTGGCTCTTTTGGAGCAGAGTTGGATCAGTCCTGGATGACGACAGAGACCGTTAGATTACTACTGCAGTGTGGAAAAAGAACTGCATCGAATGGTTTCTAGATGTCAGGCACTATGCCAAGTACTTTGCACACATCCTCTCATTGAATGTGAGATGTCTCTTTGCACACATCTTCTCAGTGAATGTGAGATGTCTCTACTCACAGTATCTCTGAGGTGGGAACTATTAGGATCCGAAAGCCCCAGCTTTAAGACTGAATAGCTAACCCAGAGATCACATGGGGCTGAGTGGTAAAGTCCTGTATCTCACTCTTTAGGACTCCTGGGTCTGTATTTTTAAGCCCTGTGAATCCTTGGTTTCAAATCCCTGCTCTGCTACTTCTTGGAGGGTCTCTGGCATGAATTTACTTCATTGCCTTTGTTTCTTCATCTACAAAATGAGGATAAATAATAGTTCAGAGGGTTTTCTACTTGGTTTAAAGTGTGTGTAAAATGCCTTTGACAATGCCTGGCCCCAGTATGAGTACAATACATGTTAGTTCTTCTTTCCACTTACCAGCCATTACGTGCAGATATTAAGAGAAATTTGTCAGTATGATACAGAATTCTCTTAGTTGATGGGACTTTCCCTAAATTAACCAGGAGACTCCATTTACTGGAAACATAGTTAATGATGAAGCTTTTATTCTGTTCACCTCCTTTAGGGAGGACTTAAAAATAGCTCACAAACTCACTGTTAGAAACCCAATCGGGACTTAATTAGTCCTAGCCCTTCTTCTACCTAAGTTGTTCGATGTTAAATCCCAGATGACCCTGGGTGGAGAGGTGTGGAAACCTCCCAAGCACAGTTCAATATGCTCACTGCCAAAGAAGACTTTCCAATAAGAGTTTGGGGGGCAGGGCGGTTAAGGATTTCTGATGTCAACAAAGAAGAAAAAAATATTTTTGTGGATGTGCTAAATTAGACGCTTGCAATTTGTGTCCCTCTCTCCTGGGAACGATTCATTAATTTTCTCTACAGCCAGCCTCATTCTATCAGGCCACCAGAGGGGGGATTTGTGGATCAGAGATCTGGCCCCATGTTTCTCTGGCATGGGGAAGTCTCATTATCTGCACATGTGCGTAGAGGGACACACGCACTCTCTGGGCGTGGCCTTCACACCCGTTCACAACCTGCCCCAGACTCATGTTCCACTCTATCTATCTGCCACCCTCTAGATGCTACCATGCCTCTTTCTGCTACCTCCAAGTCAGTCATTCATTCATGCATTCATCTATCCATTCAATGGCAACAGCATTCATTCACGCACTCATCCATCCATTCAATGGCAACAGCATTCATTCATGCATTCATCCATCCATTCAGTGGCAACTGCCATATGCTGTTCTAAGCATTGGGGTATGGAGGTGAGCAAGCAATGTATAGAACTTACATTCCAGCTTGGAAATCAGTAGAAAATAAAACATACGCTAATACTTAAGTTCAGAAAATGGTAAGTGCGATGAGGAAAATAACGTAGAGTAATGAGAGAGTGTGGCTGGCAGAAGAAGGTGTGGGATTTAACGAGGCGGTCAGAGGAAGCCCCTTGGAAGTGAAGTTTGGGCTGAAACCTGCAAAAAGAGAAGCATCTATACCCCAAGGATGGCACTTGGTACATGCTTGCAGAGCTTGGTTCCTTCCCTCTTAAGAGGCTATAAACTCTTCGAGGGTAGAGCCCTTAAATTTCCTTATCTTAGTATGTCCAGAGTCTGGGCATCCCCAACACCTAGCACAGAATGTGTGGATTCCAAGTTGCCCCGGACGGTTGCTCAACTGATTTGATTTAATCTAACTGAAAGCTTTATTTCCAGTTTTACCAATTATTTATCTGTTGGCCACCCTACTGATCTTGTTTAGAAATCAAATGAGGAAAAAAAAAAGCTACAGTCTTCATTTCTCTGGGCTCAAGACGCTCGAAAAACACACTTCTGGAAATCCATTTAGGGAATGCAATATAAATGCCAAACAGCGTCTCGGGATGGGTGCCATTTCCACAAATTGATGACATCTAAGTTTATTAATGTTGTATGCTATGCCTCCCAGTCTTTGCTCAAAGAAAACCAACTCCTAATTCATGGGTAGTTAAGTCTTGGAAGACACAGAAGCATGGAGGGAAGGTCGTGATGGTTTCTCTTCCCCTGGCCTCAGAGAATACACCAGCTATCTGCATCCGCTTTTCAGCCCTTCTGGTTGAGGTCTGTCTGTGCCGCTAGACAGAGAGCACCGCAATGCTAGGGGCATTTTTGCCTTGTCTGAAATATCCACAGTGCCAGTCCATATCTAGGATGTAGTAGGTACTCGGGAAAAGCATTGGCTCCAAGCTCAAAGACCTTGGAGCCGTTGGCTTGAACTTTAATCCACCAGGCCATCTCTGCGTGTTCCATCCGTTCAACAAAGGTCTAGGCGTCAGATACTGTGCTAGATGCTGGGGATATGATGGTCTGTGATAATCTGCACAGTCCCTCGACTCTTGGTGCTTAGAGTCCAGTGGGAGAGGCAAGCTTCAGTAGGAGGATGGTACAGGTAAGTGTGAAATTGTGGACTGTGCTAAAAACTAAGAAGGAAAGATGTGCGTTGCTTTGAGAGGGTCTAACTGGCAGCCTTGACACAGGAGGAGGACTTGACACAGGAGGGAGGTGGCTCATTTGCTTTCTAATTTCCACCAGCCCCAGGAAGGCAGCCTTCTTTTCCCCATTAATGGTATTTCCAGCCAACTCCGTCTGGACTCCCACCCACCCTCACCTACCTGCCAATATCCTATTCACCCCCTTGTTTCCGCCCTTGAAGAGAGACCTACAGCCCTTTCCATCCTGGGGGTGTTGCTGCCATCCTCGTAACAAAATAGACAAGCCCAACAAAATCTTCGACAGTCCGTGCCCTTGAGTGTTTTATGTGCCTCCCCGTGTAGCATTTTCATCTTAAGGAAACTGAGGAAGAAGTATGATTTTTCCCGTCTGCATAATTTCCTTTCCTGTCTGGCTGAGCACTTGTCAGCCTGCCAGCAGATCCAGAGCGGCTCTGGAAGCTCGGAGAAGCAGGCAGAGGCCGAGTGACCCTGTGAAAGCCGAGCTTAACCTCCGTTCACATGTCATTAGCTGTGCTCTCGAAGCCTGAGGGATGCTGCCTTGGAGGGAAGGATGCCGACACGCCAGGATGGAGCCCTTGGATGTCACCTGCGGGAGCCCGAAAGGCAGTCCCCACAAAGCCCCCTCCAGGCCACCATGCCTGCCTCACCCCATCTCGCCTCCCTCCTTTGTGCAAAGCACCTATCTGTAAGCCAGTGAAAGGAAGGGAATTCCGGCGGAAAGGACCGAGTTGGCATTTTGAGCGGATTAAGCTGTATGCAAGCTGAGCAGCCTGCATCACGGGGAGCGTGCTAGAGTGATCGGAACCCCTGGACCGCCTCCACCCTTGCAGGCTGCCATCTGCTCCGCCAGCTTGCACCCTCGAGTGTCCCCCTCTGGGCTCCACAGTCTGGCTTGGGATAATATTGCAACAAGGAGGACCACCTCTTCCATAGCACTGTGCACACGGCTTCACGCCTCACATCCTGGGTGTCCACCCTCAAACACACACGCACGCGCGCACACACACACACACACACACACACAACCGCACAGCATAGGAAATCAAGTGAATGAAATCGCTACCACACTGAATTTCCAAACAGAAAAGGCAACGCGGAACTTGTCAGCTGAAGAACGAGGTGTTCAGTAATTCTTTAGAGGAGCCGCGGAAGTAGGAGTCCTACAGAGGCTTGTCACTCTAATCAAAGCGTTTGTAGCTGTTGGGGGCACCGAGGGGAGAACGGGAGGTTGGTTTGAAGTGTGTGTGTATGCGTCTTTCCCCGCTAGTTTGCTGATACCTCTGGGTTGTTCACACAGAAAGGAGATTTAGCTGACCAAACAGGAAATCCTAGTTAGCACCTGCTGCCCTGGCTGGAGGCACCCCTGTCCTCGAGAAGAGGCCACAGCTTGTTGCTCTGACTTGTCAGGACTCACAGCTTCAGGGCACGGAACGTGCTTCCCGGGAAATGCACTCTGCACCGTGACCGGTGCATCCACGCCCCAATATTGGTAAAGCCCCGAGTGTGTGACCGAGACCAACAAAAATGCCCGTCACACCCCTTGGTCACCCGTCCAGCAGGAGCTCCGAGCCAGGAAAAACTAGACACATCCCGTCTCCTGTAGAAGCCTCTTCCATCCGGGAAACGCGAACAGAAGTTGTCGGTGCTCTTGGCAAAGCTCTCGAACATCTGCTTTGATGGCTTCGTCCTCATGTGAGGAGTGATATATAGTTGTATGGTAATGTGTGGTGGGGAGCCGTCAGCGGCCTTTGGTGACTGAACGCCACCGACAGCAGGATCTTAATAACAGAGACGACTGATTGATAGGAGGTCAACCGCCAAGAGGTCAGTCAGATGTCAAGTTCTGCTCTTAATGGAGGAGTTGCCCTGTGTATGCTCACTGGCTTGGGGGGAAATGCGTGGGGATTCTGTCTGTGGGTCCATGAGACCGGGGCGGCGGGGGAGGTATCCGTCCTTCTGGTGAAGGCTTAGCAAAATGAGACCGAGAGTTCCACGCAGGCAGGGCCACGTCCATCTGGTTTACCACTGTATCCTCTGTGGGTGATACCTAGCATCATTCAATAGACATCCCCTAAATAAAGGAGATAGTGGGTGAGCTGGAAGCTTCCACATCTGGCCTGTTTCACTCCCAGCATTCCCCACGTCCACTAAAAGCGAAGCCAACTGCCCACGTCGGGGATCAATGAGTGGCCTTCCACTTCTCCCTGTCCCTCCCCTACCAAGTCCTGTGTATTCTGCCCCATGTCTCTGATATGCCCCCTCATCATCTCTTTGTTGACCGAACCCACCTCCTGTCTGTGATTCGTGCCCCCCCTAGTCCTTTTAACAGAAACTCCGTGACATTACAATCTTGCTTCAAAACAATCAAACAGGCAAATAATTTTGTGGCCCTCAGGGATGCCATCAGACCGTGCACCCTGCCTTCTTGCTGCCTGCCCAGCCCCAGTCCCTCCTCATCTGTGTCCACCCTGGGCCCTTCACTAGGTGCTGTTTCTCACCTTCCATGTGACCACCTTGCCTCTTTGCACTGCTCACGTATTCGCTCACCCTGGACCCCCATCGTCTCTTCTCTACTTGGCAAAATACCCTCATTCTGCAAGGCATGTCCTTTGGGGAGGCTTTTCTGATCCTGTCTTCCCTGGGCCAAGTCCCTTTCCTGTCTTTCATGTCTCATCACTCAGCAGTGTCATCAGGCTGTGTGCCCATCCCACCTCCTGGCCTGTGAGGGCATCAAGTCAGGGGCCATGGTGACTTTATTAGAGTCCCTGCCCATGACTAATATGGTTCCTGGCACACAGTTAAAAAATGGATGGACTGGGTGGGTGGATAAGTAGCTAGTTGGGTCAGTTGGTGGGTATGTTTATAGATGGACAAGTTCAGTGTGTGATAAAGTGAATAGAAGAAGTGGTTGGAGAGATAATAAATTGATTAACTCCAGGAAAATACTAATGGAATAATTTGGCAACTCCACTGCCCTCCATTATGGGGTAAATGATATGACACTATCCAAGGAGAGCCGAGTGTCCTCTTGGGCTATCTGCCATTTGGACTGGGAATTCTGGGATTCTCAGTACACACAGTGGGATCTAGAAGGGGGCCCACGGGGCCTGGCTGGGCACATTTCCTTGGTCCTGGGGACTCTTTGTAGCATGGACAAGGACACAATCGCTTATGTTGAAAGGCATTATCTCACCAGGAAATATCGAAGACGTGTGGTCAAGGAAATGTCGAGGTAATGCACTAGCCAATCCAGTGACACCTGTAGCTGTCGTTACAGTGAAGGGTGTACTAATTCCTGGGTGCTCACGTGATCAGTCCTTTCTCACGACATCATCTGGGCGAGCCCTCAGTCCCCTAGTCAGGCATGAACTAATAGGGGCAATGCACAATGTTGATACTGCAGAAGAGAGAGACAGAAGAGACACTGGAAATGCAAATTGCTTTCTTTGCAGTGAGTAGAAGTCACATTACTCTACGAAGCTGTCTGATTATCTGTAATTATGCCCAAAATAGTCAAGCAAGTTTGCTAGCCAGTTGAGGAGTCGCATGTGAAATGAACTTGTCACTAGAGAAAGTATGTTGGAACGTGGAAAAGAGATTACTACATTCAGGGGAAAGATGGGAATGAATCACATTTCAGTTCCTTGCCTAAAAGCCCGCAATTGTCAACATTTTTGCGGAGGGAACATTATTACAGTTATTCAGTTGGGCATTCTGCAACACTCGGTGGAAACTCGAACGTGAGCTCTAAGCCGTCCTAAAACCCAAATAGTTGAAATGATCCACTATAAGGGGGATCTAATATCTAAATTCATAAAGTCAATTGTTTTTATATTTAAATTTTCTCCTAAATATTAGGGTTTTTTGAAATAAAGGAATGCAGTTCCACCGTGGAAAGCATAGGGCATATAAAAGTCATAAAAATAACTTCTCCCTAATCCCATCATCCAGAGAAAACTATTATTATTAACAATTGGGTGCATTGCTTGTGAGTCTTTACTATGCATATCTTTAATAACATTAGAATTTTAATATATGCATCATTATCCAGTTATGTTTTTCACTTAACTTTTTAAAAAATTTTTTAATGTTTATTTATTTCTGAGACAGAGACAGAGTATGAGTGGGGGAGGGGCAGAGAGAGAGGGAGACACAGAATCCGAAGCAGGCTCCGGGCTCCGAGCTGTCAGCACAGAGCCCGACGTGGGGCTTGAACTCGCAAACCGTGAGACCATGACCTGAGCCAAAGTCGGACGCTCAATCGACAGAGCCACCCAGGTGCCCCTTCACTTAACTTTTATAAGCATTTTCACCTAATCAGTAGGCACCGAAGGTTTGATTTTTTTAACAATTTTTTAAGCTTTATTTATTTATTTTGAGAGAGAAAGAGAGAGAGAAAGCAGAAGTGGGGCAGGGTCAGAGAAAAGAGGGAGAGAGAGAGAATACCAAGCAGGCTCCGCACTGTCAGCACAGAGCCTGATGCGGGTCTCGAACCCATGAACTGCAAGATCATGACCTGAGCCGATGTCAGAAGCTTTAACCGACTGAGCCACCCAGGTGTACCCTCCCCGAGGTGTAAGTCTTCAATGGCAACATAATATTTGCCATTTTGATGTGCCATCTGTTACTTAACTGCCAGTTTATTTTAAACATTTTTTTTTTTTACTATTATAAACTATTCTGCAGTGGACATCCTTGTACACCTGTCTTTGCCGCTATCTCTACCTATTTTCTTAATGAAATGCCTAGGAATGGAATGACACAATCAAAGATGTGATCGTGGGTTGCCTGGGTGGCTCAGTTGGTCAATCATCTGACTTTGGGTCAGGTCATGATCTCACGGTTCATGAGTTCCAGCCCCTCACTGGGCTCTGTGCTGACAGCTCAGAGCCTGGAGCCTGCTTTAGGTTCTGTATCTCCCTCTCTCTCTCCCCCTGCCCCCACTCTCAAAAATAAATAAATAATAATAAATTTTTTTTAAAGATGTGATCCTTTTAGATTATCGATCTAGATCTCAATTGAATGGTGCCACTGCTGTTTGAATCTTGGCTTCCTAAACCTTTCTAAACTTGGGTGTTGAAATAGGAGATGGAAGTCTTGGGTGGAGAAGAAAGGAAGCAGTGAACACAGGGAGCGGGAATTAAAGGGGAGTCAAAAAACTTGAACTCAGCCTGTGAGTCAAGGGATTCCTGGAGACAGAAGGGTTTACTGGTAGGAGACAGTAAGCCACAGAAAAATGAGACTGAAGAACAGATAATAAAGAAACAAATTGAGTAATCCCCCCCATGGTGAGTGGGAGGATTAATTGGTAATGAAGCAAGGATAAGAAGGCAATGAGAGGGGCGCCTGGGCTCAGTCGGTTGGGCATGTGACTTTGTCTTGGGTCATGATCTCACCATTCAAGAGTTTGAGCCCCATGTCGGGCTCTGTGCTGACGGCTGGGAGCCTGGAGCCTGCTTCCGATTCTGTGTCTCCCTCTCCCTCTGCCCCTCCCCTGCTCACGCTGTCTCTCTCTGTGTCTCAAAAATAAATAAGCATTAATTTAAAAAGAAGAAAAAGAAGAAGGCCATGGGAAAGTAGAGAAGGAAAATGTCAGACTAGCTCTGAAGGAAGAGGGCACTCACTTCCTAAGAACATCCATGTGCCACGAAGGCCGAGCTCCACAGACCCAGGAGTCATGGAATGAACGGACCAATCAGGGTCTACCCAGTGGAGGGCTTCATGCGCCATCTTGTATGCAGAGAGTTCTACTCTGGCAGTTTACCCACCAGAACAGTGGGGCAGCTTGAGGGGGGAGAGGTCATTCTTGGGGCCAAGTGACAAGTTAATCTACGATGTACATGGAGAGTGTGGTTTACACAGATGTAAATTCAAGCACAGCAACAGATCTACACATACTTTACGACCTAGCCACTCAAAGTGCAGTCCGTGGACCAGCAGTATCACAAACACCTGAAAGTTTGTTAGAGATGCATCATCTCCCACCCTTCCTGCCCCAGACTCACTGAATGACAATCTGCCCTCTAACAGGATTTATATCCACATTAAAATTCGAATTAAAATTTGAGAATTGCTGTTTTAGAAGCCGTCTTTTCATATGGGCTTCAGATGATGCTGGTAGTTCGATTTAAAAGTGCCAAACTCTCTGATTCCATGTTCACTGCAAAAGCTAAAGATTTATATGAGCCCTTGTAGCTGGCTGAATCATGTGTGCTTTTAGGAGAGGAATCTCCAGATATAAAGTGAAAGTGCGATGTTAGGTGTTTAGCATAGGTGGAGAAAACCAGTTGATAAGCCCAAGGCTGCATGACTTTTTGAGAAAAGTAATCTGCTTTGGGGATTGGACTTTGCAAAGTCCATCAAAACAGGGTATTGTCTCAGATTTCAGGCAGAATCTAGCAGACTGGCTAATGTGGCATATCCTCTGGCCTCCCAACCCCAGAAAGTGACATCTTTTCCAATTCCAAGCCCTTTACACAAAATATCCATGCAAGGATATTCTGTGCCATTTATGACATCTTTTTATGTCTCTTCAGTGAAAAATAATTTTGGAACCATGGGCTTAACCAGAGACAGGCAAAGCTAAAGCCTGGGGAAGCAAGATTAGTACCTGGCACGTTTCCGTTTTCCCTACCTTCCTCATTAATTCAACCTGTAGACCAATATTAAGTTTAAATGTAATTACAAAGAGATTGAATGGGAAAAATTCCGTAGGCACAGTACCAAACTTTCAGTTTTTCGTTTTGTTTCTGCCCGTAGCACCGTTCAATGTTAACCAGAAGGAGGGTTTGGGAGACCATTTGGGCCTGCCATCAAGTCAGATCAGTTATCATTTTTAATTATTGTATCCTGAAAAAGATCTCATAGGCTTTAAAGTAAGCCAGCCCCCAAAAAGAAATCCATGCTTTCAAATGGTAAGAGAGATCCCACAACGTGAGTGTAAGGAAGGGGGAGGAGGAAGATAATACTAGGGTGAGGCACCTTGAGTTGAAGAAACCCACATAATCCTCACCACCATGAACGGACATTTATTGAGCACCTACTGTATACCAGGGAGAACGCAGATCACTTCACATGCATCCTCTCACCCAAAGGAAGATGGTGCACTTAACCCATCCAACGTAACATGGCCATTAAGTGGCTCAGTCTGGATTTGAATGCAGAGCTTGCCTTCCATTACCACGCTTGCCTCCTTCTCTCATATTGAGTATTTCTGGCAAATCAAGGGACATGAGAGCAACACAATGTATTTCCACAACATCAAGGAAACCTCTTAGAGCCAACATCGGCCCTGACTTCAGAAACTCATCTGGCAGAGGGGCAGAGTGCTCATGGGAGGGGACACCTGCCAGCTGACAGCGGAGAACTTCTCAATAGAGGAGATGTCCAGGCATCTCTTGGGCCGCGTCTCTCCCATCCCCATGCCTCCACTGCCCTGTCCACAGCTTTGCACGATAGGTGATAATCACGATGGCATCCCCATCACTGGCACCACGGTAAATTATAGGTACCGCTCCATGTTGAAGCAAACAAAGCTGCCCACAAGGCCTTCCTGAATGCTCAGTGCATGTCTGCAAACATGGACAGACAAAATTTGCCATCCACGCTCCCAGGGCAGCTTGCCACCTTGCCGTGTGCCATTAGAAGTTGACCCTGGAATTCAGTCTGGGAGGTACTGGGGAGGGGTCCCAGCAGGAGATGCTAGTTTTCCTAGATCATACTTTGCTTGTTGAAGCAATTACCGCTTCAACAATTACTGCTTGTTGAAGGAAATAGAGTTTGGGATCGTGACATTTGCTCTCAGCAAGCCCTTAAGACTTCAGAGTGAACCACTCTGTCTGGCGGGATGTTGGAAGGCCAGAGTTTGTAGGTCATAAGATTGGATCTGGATGTGCTGGCAGCCAGCAGCAGTTAGCAGAGAAATTTTACCAGTGGCCACAGACATCATCTGTAGGAGACAGAGACACACGTAATACCTGTGGAAGATATTTCCATTAAAAACAGAGCTTGAAGGCAAAAAAATGAAGGGATTTGGCCATAATATTCAAAAGCCTCTTTCCTGACAGCTTACATCTTCGGGGTCATCACTGTGTGTATAATGGGTGCCTAACGCATGAATAATGTATGTGTAATGTATGTGTCACTGCCTTAGAATAAGGAACGTGGACCATAGGTCTAAGGCACTTTAAATAATTCACATTTTAAATCTGCATCTAGTTGGAGAGTTAACTGAGCCTACATGTAACATTTATGAATACAAGTGAAACTTCTCTTTTTTTCCAAAGCCAAATGGCCTTTATCTGAGTGTTTAGTATGTGAGTAAATTTAGTTGGCATCTTTTCAACTCTGCTGAAATACCTAGTGCTTCGAGTGAGTGGTGTGGACCCTCGTTAGGATTTAATGAGAAAGAATACGTCTTTAAATAATTACCCTGTGGGTAGGTGAGAAAACAGGGTCTGTGGTCACGCTCGCTGTGTTGGTGTCCGAAGCTGGGTGTCTGTAGTCATGTCAGATTCTCTGTATCTACGGCAACAGAGCAGAGGGGTCAGTGTCCAACACCGTGAAGGATTGCACGTGTGCCTCCCACACGAGGTCCATGTCTCATAAATAAGTCATGCCAGAGGCCGCAGAGGAGCCAGAACCCTCTCCAGGAGCTCGTAGAAGAAGCTAAAGGGAACTCGCTTGTTGGAAGCACTGAAATTTTGATCAGAAGCATTGCATGGAACTAGGAAGACAGAATGGAGAGAGAGAGATGCAGAGATTTCATTCTAAAAGGTTAATGAAGCAATTCTGGGGCACACGATAGCTCATCATAACATTGTGGAGTTATTGCAATGGCCAGTCACTGTGTTCATCTCCATACATATGTTATTTTATCTCATCTTTATTTAAAAGAGCAAAAACCCTGAGGTGGACACCTTAATTATACCCATTTTCTAGATGAGAGCACAGAGTGGTTAAGCAAACTTTGTCCTATCACAAGGAACAAGGTTTTGAACCCAAGGAGTTGAATTTACTGCATTTTCTCGCAACTAAATGCTTTTGTGCCTTCCCAAATTCTCTGATTGTGAATCCATTTTTACAACTGAAAGTAAACAGTTAAAGTGGGGCGAACAACTGACGGGTTTATGTGTCGTCCCTCAAGTGACGGGGGCCACGTTGTCTATTACTTTCCATAATGACAGGAGAAACATTGGAGCTTGCAATTTGAAAGGGTTTGGTGCTCATGAAACCCTCATCCATTCAAGTTCCTACAACATTCTAGTTCCTTTGAATAGAGTCTGTTACATCCTTAATTAGGTATATGAAAAGTACATACTGAGTACCTACTCTGTGCTAGTCCCTGGGTGGAGTGCTGAGCAAAGTCAAGAACAAGATACACAAAATTTCTCCTATCATGGAGCTTAGACTCTAGTCTTCCCCATTACTTTTATCCATAGCTCTTTACCCTAAAGCCACAAGGTTAAAAGCTGCCCT
This sequence comes from Panthera uncia, assembly GCF_023721935.1. Taxonomy (NCBI): domain Eukaryota; kingdom Metazoa; phylum Chordata; class Mammalia; order Carnivora; family Felidae; genus Panthera; species Panthera uncia. Next base: position 20,909,398 of record NW_026057589.1, read on the forward strand.
GATGCCACAGGACAGCTCTCCCATACATAGAACCACAGACATACCCATCAAGTACAATCCACCTTCTCTCCATTCTCTTACAGTGTCCCCCCATGACACCCTCTACTCAGTGAATATGTTGCAATTTCTCTTTCTTATGATCCTTAGAAGTGAAAGCAGAATTACCCAGTGAAGTCTTATCATAATGGACATTGGTTGGGTTGACCGTAGGTTTTGGCAAGGATCATTTGTTTGGAAGGAGTGGAAACTCAGTTCACCAATTCAGAGGGCAAAGATACCAAGGGGCTTCTCAGCTCTCCAGGAAAAGGTAGATCACCCAGGCCTCAGCCTGGGGCAGAAGTTGGCATGACTCTAGGAACCTCAGCAGTAGGCGTCCCCAGGCCTTCCTTCTACGTGCCCTTTAACGTGGCTTGGCTACTTTCTCTGTGTCAGTGTCTTTTTGCCTTGCTACTAACTCATTCAGTCTCTCGAAGTCTCCATTCCAAAATCCCAAAAGGTAACTTAGATCGGCTCAGCCTGAAATATGAGTTGGTTCCTCTTTGGGGTGTGGCCACCTCTGGCCCAGGAAGCTATGCCCCTGCAGCAAGAATTCATGTTCCATATGGTCACCCCCTCCAGGGACTGAGGGTTGAGCAGAAGGGAAGAGTTATGGTGTAGCAAATTGGCACAAGCATAGAGTCTAATCATCTGAGATTTCATGCTATCGTTTTGAAAGGTCTGTTTCTGTTATTTACATGTCCTCTCAAAATTTCTGGGATTCCCAAATCAATAGATCATTTTTGGTTGACTTGTCTTTTCTTCTCTTGAAAAAAATCAGTTCAAGTTTGTCTCTCCCTCCATCAAAGGAACTTAGAGGCAGGGAAACAGTGCTACAAAGTAGATCTCCACCCCCTCTGTGGGGGCTCAACGTTTAAGTCAATAGCAACACGGAATAGGAAGAAAAACTACTAACAGCTAGCATTTACTGAGTATTTGCTAAGCTGTTGGCACTGTTCTAAGCACTCTACATATTTAAGTTGATTTATTTTCTACAGTGATCTTAGGCAAAATTAGGCGAAATTAGGCAAAATTGTTTCATCTCAACCAGCCTCTGTTTTCTCATTTGTAAAATGGTGGTAACACCTGATATACAAAGCAGTGATGAAATTTGAGAGATTATATAGCAAAATTTCTTACTAATGCATGGTATGTGCTGAATAAATGGTGCTTAGTGATTGCTGCAACAGTGCCATCAACTACAACAATGTTATACAGCTCAATGACAATGCTGTTTTGTAGTTCTTTAAAAGAGACCATTGCTGTGCTTCTGATCAGACTATTTGAAGGCAGAGCACGAAGCTGAGGTGGGGATTCGGATATCCAAAGGGTAGGAGAGGGGGGAAAATAGTTAAAGTCATACACTGGAATCCAGGAGAGTTCTAGTGCTAGGATCCCAGAATGCAGAATGCTGGGAAATCTGTGTGGACAGGCTATGGTCAGAACCCTGGAGAGCTCACTGTAGAGCCCAAGTGCCTTCTAGTCTTGCTCTCAAAGGAATACAAAACCGCGTTAAGAACCGAGGCCTTTGAGGTGCCTGGGTGGCTCAGTGAGTCAAATGTCCAACTTCAGCTCAGGTCATGATCTCGCGGTCTGTGAGTTCAAGCTCCACATTGGGATCTGTGCTGACAGCTTGGAGCCTGGAGCCTGCTTGGGATTCTGTATCTGCCTCTCTCACTGCCCCTCCCCTTGCTCTCTCTCGCTCTCTCTCTCTCTCTCTCTCTCTCAAAAATAAATCTTAAAAAACAACTTAAAAAAAGGAAGAAGGAGTAGAAGAACCCAGGCCTTGCTATGGCCAATGCCAGAGAGATTAGTGGACAGTGTTCTCTTCTAAGATCTTTATGGTTCCAAATCTCACAGTGAGGTCTTTAATCCATTCTGAGTTTGTTTTTGTGTATGGTGTGAGAAAGTGGTCCAGTTTCCTTCTTTTGCATGTGGCTGGCCAGTTTTCCCAGCACCATTTATTGAAGAGGCTGTCTTCACCCATTTTATATTCATGGCTTCTTCACCATATTAACCCATATGATCTGGGTTCATTTCTGGGATGTCCTGTTCCATTGATCAATGTGTCTGTTTTTGTGACAGTACCACACTGTTTTGATGACTATAGCTTTGTAGTGTATCTTGAAATCTGGAATTATGACACCTCCAGCTTTGTTTCTCTTTCTCAAGATTATGTTGTAATGGCGATATATGGTGGCAGATGGTAGCTACACTCGTGGTGAATATAGCATGATGTATAAACTTGTTGAATCATTATGTTGAATCAATTGTACACCTTAAAATGATGTAACACGGTATGTCAACTGTACCGAAAAAAAAAAAAAACAGCCTTGTAAAGGGTCTAGTCTTTTGCTTTACGGGGAGGTTCTAGTGACAGTAGAATTCTAGGTGCTGAAAGGATAGTTCAGAGCTAGTCTTCTGACCCAGAGAGGGAATTGGAATTCCTGATTAGACCAGAGGGGCCTTAGGGATCCTTGTCAGGACATGAGGACATTTCATCTTTCCCTCACTGGAGACTTCAGCTCTAGTAACACACAACTAGCATGCACACACACACACACACACACACACACACACACACACACACGAATAGCCAACAACACTGATTTCTTATGTAACCAGAGTAAGTAAGAGGCAAGTATCTTAGGCTCAGGAGAAACACCGGGTTACATTTGGGTTCTAAATAATATTAGATATTTAATATCTATCTGCCTATTTTATGAAACATTGGTGGCCACACATAAAATTACACGAGTAGGAAGAAGCTCATGAAAATGAACAATCCTGCAGATGTAAAACTTCGAATAAAACATAGCTTGGTTAAATGGATTGTCTTTTCTCTTAACGAACCTTCACGGGATGTAGGCTGGGTGAAGAGTTTCTCTGAAGTCTGTGTGCTAACTCCCACCTGGAATGTTGCTGCCTATTTTGGGCAGAAGAGTCTTAGGGAAAAAAGTAATCTTGAAGGGAGGAGAATGTCAAGTAATAAATTACGTTTGTACTACAATAGAAGTAATACCAGACGCCAACTTGTGTCTGAAAACATAGCTGGAAGTGCTATGCTCGTGTTAGAAATCGTATATACCTGTATCTTCCTTTTCTTACAAGCCGTATCACCCAGTGGATCCTAATCATGTGGAAAAGCATCATTAAATTATGATTATGTGCAGTATTACTAATTTTGAGATAATGGTTATTCTTTTTTAAATGTTTGTTTATTTTTGGAAGAGAGAGAGAAGGGGAGGGGCAGAGAGAGAGGGGGGACAGAGGACCTGAAGCAGGCTCTCTGCTGACAGCAGAGACACTGATGCAGGGCTCAAACTCACGAACTGTGAGACCATGATCTGAGGCGAAGTCGGACACTTAACTGACTGAGCCATCCAGGTGCCCCAAGGTAATGGTTATTCTTTAGGGGATGTGAGAGTCATGGAACCAGGGTGGACTCCTGGTAGGGACAGTGACTTTCTTCATTGCAAACTCAATGCAGCTGGAGAGAAAAAAGAAATGGTTTTGAAACTATGTTTTTCTATCTTGGAAAAAAAAAAAAACCCTGAATTTAAAGTGCTGTTCAGAGGGAAAAGGGACTGTGAACAAATGCATTAATTCGATTTTAGATGTTCACTTTTTTACTACCAAACCCACTCATTGGTTAAGCTGATGTTAGTTGGGGAGGGGGGGAGGTGACGGCCATCCCATCTCTCCTGATAATCAATGTGCTTCAATCACAAAGATCGATGGAAACCGTACACATTCTTCTGTGAATCCTCTCGACTAATGTGTGCGTTTCCTCTAGAAACGACTGCTTGTAGGAAGCACCCTGCAAAACCCCAGGGATGCAAACTCGGACCTAGTCTGCGATTTCAAGGAGTTCAACATCTAGTAGGGGAGGGGCAGGTAAACACATGGTTGTTGAACAGTGTCTAAGTGTTGTAGCCATAAAGCATTGTCCTGAAGCCGGATTGGGGGCATGAGGAGGGGAAGAGGTCTTGGGAAAAGCAACATTTGGGCTGAGCCTTAACTTGAGTGGCAGAGATGTGGAAATATTGCCTGACGCTTTCAGGGAACTCTGCATAAGGCAGAGAGAAGAGCATGGGGATGTGGGGAGGGAGGGCAGCCCTTCCCTGGCTCTCCTGTTCTCGTGTCCCACTGGGAATGCTGTGAGCCGTTCTTTCCAGTGAGAGCTTGTCTCAGGTAGAGACAGGATAGACACCACACAGGGCCACCATGACAGAGGGAGTCTCCTGCTTTGTCACTTCTCCGTGTCTTTGAGTCTCTGCCTGCATCACTCCTGTGCCCTGAACCTGTCAAGTGTCTAGGTATTCTTGCATGTTTACAGCTCATCAACACTCTTCAGGCCCCGTGATCCTTCTCAGACCCTTGGCCTCCAGAGAAGCAGGTCAAAGCTGGCCCAAGGATCTTTCATTTTTGGCTAAAACTGACCTCCTCAAAGTACCCCAGACTCCCGCTGGACACAATCCATGGGATTTCTTGAGCCCTCATCTCTGCCGTAGGCACATTCTGCTTTTTCAGCCACAATAACCCTGATCTCACATCCCTCCCAGGGCTTCCCATCCCTCCTCTGTTGCTCTTTTTCTTTCTTGCCTGTAGAGCTTTTCTAGAGGACTGATTACCAAGCCCTTTCTCCACCCAAGAGTGCTTCTTTGTCACAAGTGATTCCGCTCCTTGAGGACATTTGGTGACGTTTAATTCATCTCCTGTTCTCTTGGAGCTTGGATGAATGCTCCTTCCCCGAGAGGAAGGACAAGGCAGTGACATATCTGAGAAATGCAATCTTTATGTGGTGGGTGAAGGTAATGGATTTTTACTTCCTTTCTTACACTTTTCTCTGGCTGCATGAGTATCTCTGGGCATTCTCCCTCCTCTTCCCTGCTTTCAGCTGATTTATTCTTTCCCAGATTATGACTTTTCTTTTTCATTTACGTCATCTGATTTTTCTTCTTTCAGTATCCAGTTCTCATTCTGTAGCTTTGCACTGTATCTACCACATGGCATTCAAGACGGGGGCTGGACTGACTTTTTAAGCATGCGTGAGAAGCTCTTCAGGGCTAGAAAATTGAGTTCATCCCTCTCCTGAGTTGGACTATGGGAATTCAGGTTCCATAAACATGGGTGTCCTAAAAGGTGTGGGTCTTTTGGCCTGACGGAATCAAGGTGTCATTACCATTTCTGGAGGAAATCCCTAATGCCCGATTTCCCACTCCTCTGTTTATACTTCTTAACATGCCCTCTTTGTTGAGAAAGGAGAGAATTTTCTTCCCCTTTCCTCAACTTGTACCTCGGTGCATATAGCCTGTCTCCCACCTGGAACGGGACGGCCAGCTGGGATGGGGGCTTCTGCCCCTCTCTGAACCCTTTATTCATTCTCTTTATAGGAAAGCAAGTTGCTAAATGATTGTAAGAGTCCAGAACATCCTTTGGGCCGTGTTTACTGGTAGATAACATCTCTGTGCCTCAAAAGCAGTACGCCAGCTCCATTTTTCCGTCTCCACTTTCTCCAGCCAAGTACAGCAGGCCCTCTGTGCCTTCTGCTCCTGGGATCTGTCCATGCCCCTACCCAGGAAAGGGATTTGCCCTCATAGTCCTGTGTACTCAGGCAGGACATAGGATCTTGTGAAGTCCTGATATCCGGTTTACTTTATAATAGCACTCTGCCCCCCCCTCCCCGATATTAATAATCTAGTTCTTTGTTTCTCGTCTGGCTGATGTTCCTGGCCTGTCACCTTCAGAGGCCGAATCTCGTGGGAGGGCAGGAACCTCTAGCCCACAAACGCCCCGTTCCCTCCCCTCTCATCTCACGATGCCCCCGTCTCCTTCCCTTCCTCTCTCTATTCCTCCATATTCATTCCTTCCCTGGGGACCTGACACCTGCAGTTCTCCACATCCAGGCCATTCTAGGATCTGAGCTTCACCTGGAGGGCCCCACAGCTTTCCCGCTTACCAGCCAGCCAGCCCCTGTCTGTCCTGCCAAACTCAGACTCAGCCTCCCTCCCTCCCTCCGGGAGATCTCTGACTTCCCAGGCTGGCTGAGCTGCCCCTCGTCTGTGATTCCCTGATGCCCAACCCGTCTCATCCCCATCTTGTCTCCTCGATCTCTGAACCCACTGACCCAGCCTCCCCCTCCCCTATAGTTGGTAAGCCCATCGAAGGAAACACTGTATCCGTTTAGCTTAGTATCCCCAGTATGTGGCAGTTCCAAGAACCCATAAAGTCATGAGGACCTACATCAGACGTTAACATGTGCCCCTTTCATGCAGAGCACACGTGTTAACTAGAAAACACCTGAACATATAAGGCGCCACCCGGGAAACTAGGCACAGAAGGAGTTGTTTGCAGAAGGCTTAGCTTAGTAAATGCAGTGCTGGTGCCTTTTAAGATTTCTAAGGCAGAAGCAAGCACTTCTTTAGATGCAAAATCAACAACAACAAGATGAAAATGTCTAAACACAAGTTGTCATTCTGTAAACTCTGCTGCCTCCAGCTGCAATCAAAGCCAGTGGGGCTGCCCACATTTGCCCTGGGGAAGCATCGCCTGCACATCCTGTGTCTTTGCCCCCGAAGCCCAGCTCACGGGCAGGCAGCAGGCTTATCGACAGCCCAGTTCGCAGAGCTCCGTGTCATAATCAGAGCCCCTTCTCCCCACAAGCTCCTTCTAAAGGCATTGCGTTGGTCTGCACGCAGGTGCCTGTGGAGCAAAATGAAACTCCTCCCGAAACAAAAGGGAAAAAGCCAATCCGGTGCAAAATCCATCTGTGTTTCAGAGGCTGTTGCAATGAAAAATGAAGCCAGGGGTTTGGCCTTTAAAAATATTAATTTCTTGTAAAGATGAACTAGAGGCTGGTAGAAAGTTCCCTTGTCTCCAGGAGGTGCAAACAGGAGCAAATTCTGAGCCTTCGTCCTGGCCACGTGGGTATTTCCAAACCTGACGAACATGTGTCTGTTTCATCTATGAGGTTTCCAAGCATAATGAATGTCCATGCATGTCATGGAGTTATCATTGAATCTTCTCTCCTCTTCTGAGGGTAGCTGATCTGGTTCAGTCATATGCTTTGGCCTTATTATGGTTTTAGGGAGTGATGATTAACCCAGGGGAAGCAAATCTGGCTAAGTTCTGACAGGGACGGGGATTCAGGCTCAACCAGGGGTGCCAGCAATCAATGAATGGACACTTCATTGCCAGTAGATGGGAAGGACTCAGAAGTCACTGGGAAATAAACACGTTCTGCTAACATTTGCCCGTCAAACTTAAGGAGACGATGTCTGTTTCAATAGGTGCCTTTTCAAGCAGTTACAAAGGGTCCTCACTCTTCCTTTACTCCCCCACACGCCGTCTGTGTTTTAGAATCTTCTCCTGGCCTGCCCTCAAGGACTGTGTTCTCTCTGTGCCCCTCATTCTCTGCCTGGACCAATGCAGAGTCTCGTAACTGCCTCTGTGTGCTCCCGACTGCACCTTCCTCCCACTGCTCCAGAACATGCTCCTTTCTAAGACACCCACAGCTGCTTAAAAATACCGATGGCTCTATCTCGCCTAGTGTGTCCCCTCCAAATTCTTCATCATCTGGTCCCAGGCCAGCCCTCCAGCGTCCTCTCCTACCCCTCCTTCGGTGCACTCTAGATTCTGGGCAAATACATTCTACAAACACACCAGGCCCTTTTCTGCCCTCTGTCCTTGGTACCCGCTATCCCTTTAGTCTGTGTGCCTTTCTCTCCCTCATCCAGCTGAGGAACTCCTGCACATCCACGTGGACCCAGCTAACACGCCCCGCCAAGCCTTCCCTGCCTCTTCCCAGTGCAATGAGCTCCACCGGTCTCCACCGTAATGCCAGCACGCTGAGCGTGGTCTGTCAGCCAACTGACCAACTGTCCCTGTCAGCCAGGCTGCGCAGAACCATCTGTGACAGTTAAGTGTGTCCTCTCTCCTAGCGACTAACTTGAGGCAAGTTGCGAGGGATGATGGGTGTGAATTTGATGCTGTTCTTTCTCTGCAGATGATGCTTAAAAGATACTTGGATGAATGAAATAATTTATGTTTAGCCAACAAACTTCTGTTCCACTTTTTCTAAAAGCCCCATTCCCAAATCTTATGCGGTTCAAAGGAGAACTGTCTAGATTCTCAACCGTCTTCTCCCTGAGATAATAGGCTATCCTCAGTCATGCACACAAGCTTGCAGATGTCCGAGTGTCTGGCTTCCTGCCCGTCTGTCTGTCTGCAGAAACCAGTGGTTCTGAATTCATCACCCATTCCCTTTCTCTGGCTCAAGTTCCTGGGTATATGTGGCTTGAATTTTCTTATGAAAGGTACCCATGAGTGGAGAGAAGTTCCATCCTGTGGCCAGAACGTGAAGCTAAGGACACTGGCCACGAAAGGCCCTTGCTCACACCGTCGGTTCCATTAGCACGGGTCCAGCATCATGGATGCCAGACAGTCTCCACTTCCCTTGGTGGCCACAAAACTACCGGGAGGCCCAGCAGAAGAGGCCCCTGGAGTCCCTTCTGTCTGTCCATCCACTCTGTAAGCTCTCCCACGCCCTCCTCTGCCTCTCCGGGCTCCCCTGCAGTGACATTTATGTCGGTGGCCTGCCACCCTGTCTCTCCTGGGAAGCAATACCCTCTTCTGCCATGAAAGCACACATTTCCTGAGTCCTGACTATGTCCCAGCACAGCCAGGTCGTGGGGACAAGGCTGAGGACAGTCTGCTTCCTGCCCTCACAGCTCCCATGGACAGTGAGGGGAAAGCTCACCCCTGTAGAGTGGCCACTGCTGGGAGAAATGAGAGCCACTTTGTGAGGTAACTGGGAGTGTGGCTGGAGAGCTCAGCGGCAGGAGGCAAAGTCCAGCCTAGACTTCAGAAGTTTCTCTTTGTTCTTTTGCTACAACCATCTGGCCTCCACCCAGCGGCTGGCGACCCACGCAGAATTTTCGAAAACACAGAAGCTGCATCCTCGGCCGGCACGAGGGAACCACCCGTCAAACCAGAATACATCCTGTTGGCACATACATGTTCCCACAAACAGCATGTAAAATAGTCCTTTCCACTTTCTGTAATTACCAAAATGTTTGGAAGTAATTCCCGGTGGGAGTCATCCCCCAATTTGCTCAGTGTGGGTTTTCTGTATCATTTTGCAATTGAGAAAGCAACCTAAATGTTCTACCTGTAAAGGAATTAAGAGAGAAAATTATCACTCCCCAGCAGCTCACACAGGCTCCAATGAAGGGGCAGTGAGACGTGCCTACAGAGAAAAGCAAAATCGACAACCATGTACCGCGAGGGCGGGGGGCAAACAGCCTTCTTTTCATCGCCCTTACTTGGCGCTGGTCCAAGTTTTCATTCCCGTTTTTAAAAACTTCTGGCCTTTAAAGCAATACATATTGATCACCTCGGTGAGCTGTACATTGAATTAGACTAATAATCTAAAGTTAAGCAAATTTGAAAGAACAATCGTGGCAGTGAGATAGCAGACCCTGAGTTAGTACTTCAAGGTAATGCTGAGCACATGCCTTTACCCTAGAAGAAAACCAAGAAATATTGGGTCTGACGGTCCCTAACATGAGGCTGGCATCTGCCAGGAGAATCCGCCATAACCCATCTGCCTGGTTCCAGAGGAGGAAGCAGGTAAAGTTCGCTGGCCCTTCTTACGTCTCAGTTTTGACCCATCCTTAAATCAGCCTCTGTCTTGTCCTCGAACCTGCTTTATCTTTTCATCCTGACCCCACGGGTGCTCTCATTGGGGTGTGAGACCCATGGGCCCGTGTCCCTGAACCAGAAGCTGCCGGCCACATCGCCCCTTGCTCCCCCCGCTCACCACACGGAACGCACACGCGGGTTACAGAGCTGAACTGGGCGCAGATCCTCATGCTGTCACTACCATCTGGAGTAACTGGGAGAAGTCCTGTCGCGTTCCCGAGCCTCAGTTTTCTCATCTGTCAGATGGGTGTGCGTGGCGGTGATATCCACATCACAGGATGCAGTGAGGGTCAAGTGGGAAAATATCCAGGCAATTCACAAAGGCTGGCAGATCTTCAGTGATCATTAAATGTGATCTCTGTTTGTAATCATCGTCACTACCCTAATTGGAAACTTGGCCCTTTTTCTCTTTCATTTCCTAAAATGTTCTTGCATTTGTCTCCTGCTATCTCCCTCCTGAGCCACGCCATCTCACCCAGATGGACACAGTCTCTGTCTGCCTCATCTCTTGAGCCCCCAGTGCCCAGCACAGGGCCTGGCACCTCACACGATCTCAATAAATCCCCGTCCCGTTGAACTTAATGTTCTGACCGTAGCTCGTCCGCCGGGTTCTCCCAGGACACGGGCAGAGGAATCGCCAAACGTGGCATTCTTGATTTGGAAGAATTTGTAACAGACCCAAAATACACTTTGGGAATTCAAACCCTACATCACTTCCCCTATAAATTTCAGTAATCATTTCTGTTTAGTTTGTTTTAAGGATTTGATGCATTTAAAGTTTAAATGTGGGAAAGTTATGCCTTCTCCCCTTGTTTTATTTTCCAGCACTATGACCAATGAGGCAAAGAATCCAAACTCATTAAGTTTCACACATAAAGAACTGAAGTGTATGCACTGCTCACAGAGACTGCGGGCTGAATGATGAAGCTCTCTTTTTAGGCCTTGAATATGTTGACACACTCTATATTTTTCATCCACAGAACGTAGCGTGAGCACCGTCTTGCACCACATAACATTAATATTATTTTTATGACTGCACAATGCAGTGACACGTTGCTGAGCTGCTGAGAAATTCGAAGAATAAAAAAGATTTAGACACTGAAAGAACCTTGAATCATTGAATTTGGAGAGGTAGAGAAGGCTGGAGTACGTCTGGGAGCTGATTACATGGCTTCCATCAACATACTTATTTCTTAAATGGCTTGGACCCTTGGCTTGAGTGCCAGTGGGTGTGGCTCAGCTCAGCGTGGTCAGAATTTAGTGGGTCAGGACGTGCATGCGTTCAGCGAAAGGCCCAGGCCAACCATCTGTCAGCGCGCAGATGACCGTTGAACGGGTGGAAGGGAAGGAAATCGCTGTGGGAAGAAGACTGTGACGTTTGCACTCTCCCTGCCCCTTCCTGCCCCGTGCTAGACATCACTAATCAACCGCGGCACTCTTGCCTTTTGAGTCCAGATTCAGTCTCAGGATCCGGCTCTACACAGAGCCTGGTGCACAGTTGTCTCCTTCACCCGATTTGCCATATAAATAGAAACCCATCTAATGTTCTTTTTTTTTAATGTTTATTTATTTTGGGAGAAAGAGGGGGAGGCAGAGAGAGGATCTGAAGCGTGCTCTGCGCTGATACCAGGGAGCCTGATGTGGGGCTCGAACTCACGAGCTGTGAGATCATGACCTGAGCCAAAGTCAGAAGCTTAACCAACTGAGCCACCCAGTGTCCCCACAACACACTCCTTGAAAGGCAAAAAGACCAGGTTTTTTAATTACTGTCGTGGTTTGTCAACTCAACCCACTCCTTTGCGTGGTCAACTGTGTATGACTGCTCTGAGGTCAGACAAGGGCTCCCATCTTGACCTCACCACCTCCCAACCACGGGATCACCAGCCTTGTATCCCCAGTGTCCTCATCTGGGTGTTGGAGGCCGCATTTGGTGTCTGTGATTCATGGCGGGTCTTGACATACATGTGCCCACTCCCCCTTCCCCACCTCAGTGGTAGCTTCCCAAACCACGACCAAAGCATGTCAGGCCCTGAGAAGAAGCCGAGGTCTCTGCTCCCCAGGGAAACAACATACACGGAACCATAAGTTCACATACAACTGGGGTCAGATGCACCCCTGGGATATCCATGAATGCCAGCTATAAAACCCCAACCTCTGAAGAGTAGTTTTTAAAGAGCTCGATTTGCACACCTCCTTCAAAAGAAAAAAAAAAAAAAAGACAAAATAGAAGAAAACCAATGTCCGTCTACTGATGGATGGGTAAGCACGATGGGGTGTGTCCATACAGCAGAAAGCCATTCGGCCATGAAATGAAGTAGCATAAGGCAAGAAACGTCTGCCACCATAAGCCGCCCAGGTTGTGGCACCTTGTACCAGCCGCAGAAGACTTCTGCAAGGCAACTGTTGACGAGTACGGCTTCCTCCTTGGGGTGATGAAAATGACCTAAAGTCAATTGTGATGCTGGTTGCCCAACTTCATAAATGTACCAAAACCCATGGAACCTCCCACGTTAAGTGAGTGGATTGAATTGTGTGGTATGTGAATTATATCTCAGTAAAGCTGTTACCAGAAAAACCAAAAACATACCCACCACACTACAGCCAGAATGATCTTACCGCATCAGCCTCCTCCTTAAAACGCCCCCGTGGAAGTCCTGTTTCTCTCAGGAGACCAACCCAGGTCTCTCCGTGGGTCTGCCAGGCTGGTGTGGCCTGGCCCGCCTCTGTTAACCCCTTCTCACACCACGCTCCCTTCCCCACCTCCCCTCCAGCTGCATGGGCGCTCCTGTTCCTCACGCACTCCTGCCACAGGACGCTTGCACATGCTGTTTTCAGCCTGGAACATCTTTTCCTCCCATACCATCCCATTACCCTAATTATCTCCTGATCTTCCTTCAGATTCAGCTTTTCAGCTCAACCGTCAATTCCTTGAGAAGCCTCCCTCACCTCTGAGAGAAGCCCACCTTCTTAGACTTTCACAGCACCCTCAGCTTTTCCTTCATCTCTCGTTCTATAGGTAGAACATAGCAGAAATGTGTATGATTGACATCTGATGTTTTACTCGCCCTAGGAGCCCCAGCTACGAGCACACAGTAGGCACGTTGAAGTATTCTTTATTGAGATGCAATTCACATAACATACAACTGTCTTAAAGCGAACAGTTCATCGGGATTCCGTATGCTCCTGGTATTGGGCAACCACCACCTCTGTCTCGTTCCAAACGTTTCCATTATCCCAAGGGAACAAAAGTGAAAAGATTCGCAGACCCATTAAGCAATCTCTCCCCACGCTCTCCTCCCCCAACTCCTGGCAGTCCCCAGTCTGCCTTCTGTCTCTATGGATCTATCTGTTCCGGACGGTTCCTATAAAGGGAACCATACAGTACGTGACACGTTGTGTCTAGCTTCTTTTTCTCAGCCTAGAGTTTTCTCGGTTCACTCACAGGGTAGCATGATTGATATTTCATTCTCTCTGTGGCTAAACAATATTCCATCGATGAATACACCACATCGTGTTTACCCGTTCATTCAGGGATGGACATTTGGGTTCTTCTCCCTTCTTGGCTATTGTGAACGTTTTACGTGCATGTATATCTTTGAGAACCTGTTTTCAATACTTTGAGTACCTACCCAGTAGTGGAATTTCTGGGTCGTATAGTAGTTCTATGTTTACCCTTTTCAGGAACTGCCAGACTTCCACAGTGGCTGCACCACAGTACCTTCCCGCCCGCAATCCACCTGAGGTTTTCATTTCCTCCATATCACTCTTGCCAACGCTTATTTTCCTCTTTTTTTTAAAATTAAAGCCATCCTACTGCGTGTGAAGCAGCCCCTTCTCGTGGCTTTCATCTGCATTTCCCTAATGATTGTTGCCCTTGTGCTTTTCTCGTACTCATGGGCCATTTGTATATCTTCTTGCCAGGAATGTCTATTCCAGTCCTTTGCCTGTCCTTTAATTAGATGATGTGTCTTTTGTTGTTGAGTTGTAAGTGCTCTTTATATATCCTGGATCGTACACGCTTATCAGACACACGGTTTGCCAATATCTTCTCCCATTCTGTAGGTTATCTCTGGCCTTTCTAGTAATGTCCACTGCATTGTAATTCAAATGACGAAGCCGCTAATAAACCCAGTGGCAGACACTTAAATGGCATTTGTGGACACAACAATCAAGTACTCCCATATCCGCTGACCAGTTGCCTGGGAATTTGGAATCAGCCTGCTGGTTAGCTGCAGGTTTTCATTTCCATTCAAACTTTAGGCATCGTGGTGCATCTGTGGAGGGATAATGAAGGTCTTGGGGTACGAAAGAGTTAAACAGCCCCTGTCCTCCTGTGCCCACTGACCAGGTCCCCCCTCACCACTTATGGATGACCACGTCAAAGGAAACAAAGGGGGCAAAAGGGAAAAATGAAGTTTCCCAGGACAGCTCTTTAAGGACCCCCGTGTCACGCCTCAGTGCCAATTAACATTTAGCCGAGTCCGTGGTTCACACCCGAACCAGCTGTCAGGCCCGGCTCTCCGGAGAAGCCTGCGCTGGGCTGGGATATAAGTGCGGAGACCTGCACACTGGCATTTAGAGAGCCAGTGAGAGCGTGTTCTTTATTTAGCACTTCTTCTCTTGTAACGTGAGGTCCTCGCAGATGACCCCGCCGGCATTACTAATGGCCATCCCAACTTAGCTCAAGGAGATGGTTGTTTGCCTTCGGGCAGAGCCTGGGACTCAGCTCTCACGGGTGTGCCCTGGTCATGGGGGTGTTGGAGGGAGAGAGGGGTGAGGGGCCACACCCGGAAATGAGGACCTTGTGGCACATCCCCGTCGAAATCACATAGACACGGCTAAACACCTCAGCTCTGACATTTTAGTTCCGCTAATAACATCTACTCTTGTTGTGACACCTAAATAATACAGGTTTATTGTGCAAAATTAGGAAATTAGGACAGGACACAAAGGATGAAATAAAAAACGCATAACCCCACCATTCAGAGATAATTGCCGTTAATGTCTTCATGTATATAATCCTCCTGACCTATTTAAAACTTGTGACTATATAAAGACATAGTTTACAAAAACACTGCGATCTCAGAGTTCATACAATTTTGTAGCCTGCTTTTTCCTCTCGATGATGTAATAGATACATTTTCCATGTCATTAAATATTCCCCGAGTAAGCATTTATTTTTAATGTGGGTGCCTCTGGCTTAAACAGCAGCAATACGCCAGCCACTCCTAAACGGGGAGGAATGTCCTGGCATTCTCGACTTGCTCAGACCCTATAGACTCATCCTCTTCTGATAGCCACAGGCCATTTTCCGGGACAGGGCTTAGGATTCCAGGGTGCAGACCCAGCCGTGAGGGTCTGGCTGATTGAGGGCTCTGTCGAAGGTACTCGGCCGCATAGACACAAGGCACCTTCTGAGCTGGTTCAAATGCAAATAACCATCGAAGGTTCCAGGTTCCGGGCTGAAGTACTTCCCCCCGGGGAAACAGACAAATGTGAGAGACACATTAACATCATTGTGGGTGTTCCGAAGCAGACGTCTTGCAGCAGGAGGGAGGGAAGGCTTTCTCAGCTTGTGCTGAGGTATATGCTTTGGAGAGACGGAGGAAGCTGGGCTGTGTGTCCAGGCCCGCAGGGGGAGTGAGCGGGGAGCAGAGCTGTGTCCAGCACCGTCGGATTCGAAAGGCCACCCCGCCTCCGTTAGGCCTCTGTATTATGACCTCAGCCAGAATGGGGATCCCGGCTGGGCCGGGGGACTTTGAATCACCGAGAGGGAGTCCTTCAGACTCTGTCATTCTTCCTGACCATAAGCATGTATTAGGCACCAGTGATGTCCAGGGACGGCGCTAACGTGCATAGATTCACAGACCTTGAGAAGCTCACAAGCGAGAAAGGAGCCAGATGTGCAGTGGGGATAAGGGGGCTGTGCAGTAAACGTCGGCATGAAGGAGGCACAGGGAGTGCAGGAGAGCGGACTCCCCGTTAACCGGGGCAGAATCAGGACCGGCTTCACAGAGGAGCCACGCGGGGGCTTGGACTTAGACGATGCTAGCCGGAGCCACGTGGCTGGAGGCCGTCCCAGGCCAAGGGAACGGTGTCGCAAAGGCCCAGAGGGTGTAGCTGGCATGTTGGAGAACCAGGATATGGAGGAGGGAGGGATATGAAGCAGCGGGGAGAACACTTCCAAGGGCCTGTGGCGCCCCCCATGGAGTGTGGACGGTGTCCCGGGAGCCGCAGGGAGCCACACAGGGGTTTAGAGCTGAGAAGCACAGCGTTCAGGGGCCAGTGTCGAGAGCCAGTTTTAATGAAAACGTACTTGAGGTGGTGAGCCGGGACTCGGGGACAGCACCGAGGCTGTCTGCGGTGCCCTGCCGTGACGGAGAAGTAATAGAATGGACGGCAGAAGGCAGAGGTGGGCAAGGGAAGGAGGTGGGAATTGGCCGACTGGGTAACTGACAAATTGGGTCCGGGAATGTCCTGAGTCTAAAATCAACGCGCCACCGGGCTTTCCTTTTTGTTTGCGTTGGTTCCTCGGCTGCATAGCAACGTTTAGCATCCCCCCGCCCCCAAGTCTCTGCCTGTGGGAGTCAAGATTCGTCAAAGAAAGAAAAATCCATTCCCCATAGATAGAGCCGTACGTTCTGTTTATTTTTAAAATACTTTTATATTGTTAAAATGGAAGGCTTTGATTTTGTATCTATAATGAAATTGGGACAGATTGTAGTCGAGCTGGTGTTGAAGGAATCATGCTTTTTATTGTCTTTGGAATGATGAAAATAGTTTCTGTCTTACAAAAATCACAGCTACACTTGTTCATTCATCCAACAAGCCAATATGGGACATTTGGAAGGCAGGTGTGGTCTCTGCCCTTGGAAAGCTTAATGTTGAATCCTTTACCCAAAAGTGCATCTCAGTATTTGCTCCTGCCTTCGACAGGTGCTCACTGCCTTGAACATCAGTACAGTGAAATACTAACAATGTCAGAAATCAGTTCTCAAGAATTACTTTCAGTAGCTTTTAAATGTTTGGGGCTTCAATGTCTGTCTCACGTGTCCCTGCCTCAGGACCTTTGCACTTGCTGGTTCAGCTCTCTGGATTGCTCTTTCCCGGGACATCCACGTGCCTCCTCCTTAATCCCTTCATGGCTTGAATCAGATGTGACTCCTCAGGCCACCTTGTTTAAAATTGAGCCTCCACCCTAACCCCCAGAACTCTCTATTCCTCGTCGTATTTAATCCCTCCCCATAGCGATCATCTCTGTTGATCTTATTTGCAACTTTTCTCCTCATCTAGAATGTAAGCCCAGGGAACAGGAGATCTTGGTGGCTTCTGAGTATGGTTCTCTCCCCACCAGCTACAGGAGCCGAGCACCTGGCCCTCAATCAGCTCTCAGAGAGATTTGTGGAATGAATGAATGAGCCCTCTCTGAGCCTCGGGATCCTCACCTGAAGCCTGGGGGTGGGCAGGGGGCTCACTAAGATGTGAGTGAAAGGAGAGTGAGGTGGAGGGTGGCTCAGGATGCTCGGGCGGTGGGGACAGCCACCAGCACTGTGGGCACAGCCAGGCTGCCTCGGCAGGACAGTGCTCAGCTGGTGTCCCCCTTGCTTTATGCACATGTTTCCTGGCTTATGCAACCTTGGACTGAATACTTTGGGCCCGTAATGCTATGAAGAAGTTTTAGGAGTGAAGTTCTAATGCCGTAAGTGTCACTTTAGAAAGGTTTTTGTCTTTGTTCTGTTGTTTTCCTTTCTTCTTAACACTGTGCCTTTTATTTATTTTTTTTTATTTTTTTTTAAACGTTTATTCATTTTTGAGACAGAGAGAGACAGAGCATGAACAGGGGAGGGACAGAGAGAGAGGGAGACACAGAATCTGAAACAGGCTCCAGGCTCTGAGCTGTCAGCAGAGAGCCCAACGTGGGGTTCGAACTCACGGAACGTAAGATCATGACCTGAGCCGAAGTCGGCCGCTCAACCGGCTGAGCCACCCAGGCGCCCCAACACTGTGCCTTTTAAAATGGGAGGCATTGCACTTACATTTCTTTAGCAGGAAAAAAAAATCATAAGTATAGATCACCCAAAATAGGAGTAAAAGAAGAACGTTCATCTGCAATTTCCACGATACTGAGCAAATGTGTTAATGAGTTAATGAGTTGATGTGTGTGCACTCGTGTAGATAGATGGGGAGATTTCCATTTATAGACATGTGTGCACGTACATACATGTAGATATCTATATATATGGAGAAGGAGGCCACATATTTACATGTACTTTATAAAATAATTAGGTCAACTAATATGAAAGAAATACAGGGGCGCCCTGGTGGCTCAGTTGGTTAAGCATCCAACTGAGGTTCAGGTCATGATCTCACAGCTTGTGAGTTCGAGCCCCGTATCCGATCCTGTGCTGACAGCTCAGAGTCGGGGCCTGCTTCGGTTTCTGCCTGTCCTTCTCTCTCTGCCCTTCCGCCATGTATGCTCACTCTCTCTCAAAAATAAATAAATACACAAATACATAAAATCTTTAAAAAGCTTATATAACTGTCCAGGATTTATCGAGCCTCCATTCTGTGGTTTTGTTTTTTTTTTCTCCAATGACAGCTTCCACTTGTTAAGTTCACCCTACACAGTAGGTCACGTGACCGGTGGTATTGAGGGATTGCCCCATTCCGTCCTCATAGTAGACCTGGAGACAAGCTGAGACCACATCCTTTTGCAGACCCAGGGGACCTAGACATCAGAGGGTGTGATTTGTCCACAGTCACACGGTTGTTGCAGAGCAGAGAGCTGAAATTTATCTCTTTCTTTCGGCTTTAAAATGCACACTATGTTCGCTGTGCCACGAGCCAGCGAACACAAATCATTAAAACATGGCTCCTACCTCCAAGCGTCTCACAGCGGGGCGGGAGGGACAGAGGTCTGTAGTGCGTTGTGGCACAGTGTGATGGGTGCTACAAAGGGGCTGTGGGAAGAGCTCTTCAGTCTGCTTTGGAGGTTCCAGCAAGGCTGCAAAGAGAAAGTGACGCTCGCTCTGGCCATTGAGCAGAAGTTTGCCAAGTTCAAATGTAGAGAATTGCATTCTGGGCAAAGGGAGCAGAATCTGCAAAGGTGGGGTGAGTGGACCACCCACATTTCCCTCAAACGGTGTCTAGGTGCTTCTGTAGGATGCAGTCGTCTGATGTTAGAGGATGTCCTGCCGTCAGTGTTTTGCACACAGGAAGTCAGCCTGAGAAATCTCTCGCTGGCCAGGGAACGGTTATAGCTTCACCCAGGGCTGGCCTGGGGGGGCCTCTCCCCAGTTGCTCTCAGTTTGTATTCTATTTATCACGGGAAGTAGCATCAAAGTGAGCTGTGACCGTCACCCGAACAGAGTCAAGGGCAGTTAGGGATAGTGAGCAGGCTGGAATGATAAGAGAGTCCTTTTCAAGAGAGAAGCGGCCCCGTGGAACGTGGTGGGGACGAGAGAGGGTAGGTACCAGGTGGCTCCAGGTGGCTTTGCTGGGTGGAGAATGGCACCATCCACAGGACAGGAAAGGAGTGTGCGTGGCTCGGAAGGCACGGAGTCTGCTTTGGGACGTGCTGTTTGTGGTGCGTGTGAAGCACTTGGCCAGGAATGTCCAACAAGCCGTTAGTTAGAAGTGTGGACCTGGGCATTAGGAGAGATGTGGACGTAAAGCAGATGGGTGGTGATTGTAGCTGTTGGAACCAAGGGCGGCAGCTAGACCGGAAGCTGTGGGGACAAACGGGGTCTCCAGTAAGGCAGACCTTTAGAGACTTGGGGGAAATGCTTCAAAGAGCTGACTGTGACTGGCAACCTATCCGGAATAAGCCCCCGTCCTTCTCAGCCCGACTCATACAGGCTGGTGTGAACGGCTGGGAAATGGGGCCCCGTGTTTCCAGCATATGGTGAGTGCTCTCTGGATGTAGTCATGAATGTTACACTGACAGAAGGTCTGTGTGGGACCCAGCTGGACTGGCCAGGAATGAGGACTTGTGGCCCATGGGTGGGGCTTAGAACCAGGAGGGAGAACGAGACACAGAGGAACGTTCCCATCCCAGGGCCGAGTTCCGTCCCCCCTCACTGGGACCAGGGCTGAGGCCCTGGGATTCTCTCCCAAAGAGACTGGTAATAGAGACCAGTTCTCCCCCCACTTTGAAAGGAAATCTGGACAGAGGAGACAGAGGCAATGCAGAAAACTCGATTTATTATTATTTTTTTTAATAAAACAGGAAGGAGCCCTCCAAGGGCATTTTGTGGGTTTTATTATTTGTGAAGGAAAACACCCTGATCTTTACCAACATTCTGTCTGCCTGAGAGGCTGAGCCAGTGAAAGGCAAGCCCAAATGTTAATCCTAACATTTGACTTCTTGTTCCTTGCTCAACTAACATTCAAGGGTGCTAATAGGCTTAGCTCTTCTCAGCAGAGCCAAGGCAATTTCAAGCACAAAATGAACGATGAAGCCAAGATCACAAAAGGGCCGCTGGTGGGAACAGGGCTGGGGAATCACAGTTCGTTAGGTGGTCTTGTCCCACTAATGCTGAAGGAAGGTGATCCAAAAGACTGATTGTGCCAGATGTGAAATCAACGGGAGAGCCTTCCAGAACAATCCGTGGCCGAGTTGTTCTCTTTGCCCTTTGTCTCCGGTCTACGAATTTGCTTTCGGAACCACAGCAGTAGCATAATTGGAATCCATCTTGTGTGATTTTTTTCCCCCCTCAGATGATTTAGAATTAGTTCCATTTATTTTCAAAGAGCATAACCCAATGACAGCATGATGGCGGGGTCTTGAATTGCTTTCCTGTCCACGGGTGGAGTGGGTGGGTGTCAGTGCTGATTCATTACTCTCTCAGCGGGCTCCTTTGTTTCGAAAGCCACCTGGAATTATTACCAGCAATAGAGCTCTAAACCAAAGTCAGCTTTGCATAAAAATGCATTTGACTTAAGGGAAAACGCACGATCCTGATTAAAAGTAACCCCCGGACGGCGGACTTGATCAGGAGATCACGTCTGAAGGGGAGCACGGTCCGTGACAGGGTGGCCGAATCCGGCTTGGACTGTGCTTTTCTAAGACGAGCAGGTGACACTGATTAAGCACCTGAAATTAATGGGCAGAGGGGCCATTAACACGCAAGGGACCGGTATGCAGACAGAGGTTGTAAAGCTGAAATTGTACTGAGTTGCACACACTTAGAACCTAATTTTAGAAACATCCTCCAGCCCTTGGTGGGCATCTGCGCTTTTGTCATCGGGAGTCAGTAATTGAATTTTCTGGACGTTTTGACCAGTATGTAACTTTGTGAAGCCGATTACACAGCAGAACGCAATGCTTAGTCTGACCTTAAAAGCATTACCTTCTGCTGTGTGATTGGAAAACATGCAGAGAGAACCGCCCTTCTCACTGCACTTGACCTGGGGGAGAGCAAAGGAAAAAAACCCACCTCACTATGCCATGTAACCTAATAAGATTCATTTAGATTCTATGCAGATCGTTTAATAACAGATTTCGTAAAACCTTAACATAAGGCGCCACCGTAAAACGTATTATTTTTATTACCCATACAGAGAATGACATTTTAGATGGTGATAAATCGAAACCCAAGAAAAGCTATTTGCTTTCTCAGAGTGCTTGGTGAACACCACAGATACCAGTTTCCCGACATTATGTGGTGGCAGATTCGGCCCCCCAGGGTCACGTGTGACAGCCCCCAGCTGAGTTTGCTGAGGCCTGTCTGAGCAACATTTTCTTGTCCCCTCCCCCGCTTTTTCTGGAAAGGTCATTCCGATCTAAACCTCACTGCTGAGGATTCGGTCGTCCCACCTTTACGGTCCCCCCTCTTCCGTCTTAGACACCCCAGGAGTTGTGACGAGCCAGGAGCTGAGCCCAGGGGTTGGGGCCAGCCACGGGGTATCTGCCATGAGGTTGAGGAGACCCTGGGCCACCAGCACCAGAGCATGCTAAGACCTCCCTTGACGTGGATGCCTCTTCAGGGGTAAGGCGGGGAAGGACTCTCCCTGCTGGTTCTTGGAAAGCCAGAGGCTGGTCAGCCTACCCTGCTCTGCATAAGCCGGCCCTCCAGAGACAGTTCAGGACCTGCCTTTGGATTGATACCCTCTGCAACCCAGGAAGGCAACCATCAGGCCCAGTTTTCTGTTTAGTGATCAGCCTAACCATCCCTTGATTTATTCATTCATCAAAAATTAACGGAAAGTGCCAGGCACTGAACGGGCCGTGTGACTTTTTCCTGAGGGGTTTAGAATTCATTCCGTTTAGTTTCAAAGAGTATAACCCAATGACCACATAAAGGCAGGGTCTTAGGGCCTCAGTCCCTCAGCAGCCAGGCACTGGGGATATAGCAGGAATAAGTCAGAGATGGGGTCCTCAGCCCCACCCAGGTCTATAGTGAATACTCCGAAAATGACTCACATACTGGAAAACACATATATTGAAGAGAAGACTCTCCAATACACCAATTTGGTACTTGCCACTTGGTAGATGGGAGGGTCTGGAGGGCCGTAACCAATGACCACAAAATCTGTGGGTTCAAACAACACACAGTTCTGGAAGCCAGAAGTCCAAAATGAGCTTCACTGGGGTAAAAACCAAGATCTCAGAAGACTGGTTCCTTCTGGAAGCTCTAAAGAACAATCAGTCCCCTTGCCTTCCCTGCCTTCCGGAAGCTGCCTGCACTCCTGAGCCCATGGCCCCTTCCTCCCTCCCTCTGTAAGACCAGCAGTGTAACTACCATCTTCAAATTTCTCTCCCTCTCCTTCCCTTCCTCCCAAGACCAACACATGAAGAGGAAATTGCTCTAAGTGTCATTAAGTCAACGAAGAGGGAAACATCCACCATAATGTATAGACAGGGCTAATGCAGAAGAAGTGACTTCGGGAAGAGCAGGAAAAGTTTAGGGAGGAAGCAACATCTAAGGAAAGTGTATACAACTTTGGAAAAGAAACTTTCTGGGGGGGGGGGGGGGGGGGGGGAAACGTGTAGAGACGGCCTCCCAGGCAGAGGGCACAGTGTGAACAAAGATGTAGGAACGGCCCAAGCTGGTAGAACGGCACAGAGTCCGGTATTATGGGAATGTAACTGGGAGTGAGGAACGCTAGGAGGTCGGGCCGTGACAAGTGTGTCTTGTGTGCTTGAGGAACTTGACCACTATCCTGTAGCTGCTGCAGAGCCCCTGACGCATTTGGAGGAGGGTCCTGTGGTCAGGTGGTTGTTTCGATGGCTTGCTCTGGGTGGCGTGGAGTGGAGAGTGGTTTAGAAGGTAGCAGAGGGGCTGGTCTGGGATCTTCTGGAATAAGTCAGGTGAGAAAGACGGGGGAGCTGGAAGTCAGGCATGGCAGCGGCGGTGATAGAGAAAGGGGGTGTCCTCCAGAGGGAGTGGGGCCAAATCAGCACCCACCCACTGGGGGGGGGTGCAGGGGAACTTCCGAGGACCCCCCGGGGGCCAGCTTGAGCTGAGGGTCCAGGAAGAAGGCTGTGTTGCCGGGAAAGATGAGCTGCCATTAGCCCACGGAAGCCGAGGGAGAACATCCCCACTGAGACGTCTAGCAGATGATTCTGGAAGTGGCTGTCTGGTGTCTTGAAGGGAGTATCTTTTTTCTAGAAAGGGCAAGGAAAGGAAAAGTTTAGCAAACAGCGCTTCCTGGTTTTCATTTAAATTGTATCATACGCAGGTGAGTTTCAGTTAAAATCTCTTCGAGGGCAGGTTGACCTGTCCTCAGCACATGCTCGTTGGGACGGTGCTAATCAAAGTGTGGTCTTCAACCTTACCAGCCTTACCTAGAAACTTCCCGGAAGTGCACATCCTTGGCCCTAGCCTGGACCTCCTGAGCCACAAGCACTGGAAGTGGGCTAAAAATCCGTGTTTCGGGGCGTCCACCAGGGGATCCCGATACGCGCAAGCCCAAGAAACCCCAGCTCAGACAATATGTCTAAGCACCTACCCTTAGCAGGCATAACGTTGCCGTGACAATTCAGGGCCAAAAGGTTGCAAAACACAGGCTAATGGAGTCAACAGTGGACTGTGGAAACATAAAAACCATAAAGAAAGAGCACCTTAGGTTTAATTTTCCTCCAGCTTTTAGGATCTGTATTTTCTTGTCTCTGGCTGATAAAAGGGAGAAATTCTCAGGATTCCCTTACTCTTTTGCCTCACTGGTAAGGGAGGCTGTGACCCTTGAAAGCAGGCCTGGGCCGAATGATCTCGGAGACACTTTCAAGAACCAATAGGCTGTATCTCGTCACCTCGCGAACCTGACTCCAGCCACGCCAGTGACCCTGTCTTAGCTGGCCACCTCCTTGCTGGTTCCCAGGCTCTCCTTCCCGCTCTGAATGCGCCCCCCATCATACTCATCCTCAGAAACTCAGCTCCAGCCTGCACTTACCCCAAGCCACCGAGAAGCCACCATAGCCCCCACCCCTAGCTGCACCTGTCACACCCAGACCCACTGACCACACATTCCACACGTACCACCTAGTGCCTTGTGGAGTTGCTTGTATGTGTTTTATATGCAGCCAGGCTCTGAGTTCTTTGAAGGTGGGGATTATGTTTTATATTTCTTGTTCCCACAGTGTCCTGACCTGAATCACAATCAGTCTTCAGTTGTTATTGAATGATGGAATTTAATAGCATTTAGGATTAATAGCCTCCCATCTTCTCTCATAGAAATTCACTTCCACATCAAGACCCCATCTCTGATCCTGTAGTAGGATATTCTTTTTCGCAGGAATGTGTCCTTAACGCCCCCCACCCCATGTCCGGTTCAAGTGGCCTCTTCTGTGTGATGCCACAGCATTCTTCTTACTCCCACCTTACCCTACTGAAATTAAGTGGGGATTATTTCTCTTTTTTTTTAACTTTATTTATTTATTTTGAGAGAGAGAGAGAGAGAATGAGCAGGGGAGGAGCAGAGAGAGAGAGAGGGGGAGACACAGAATCCAAAACAGGCTCCAGGCTCCAAGCTGTCAGCACAGAGCCGGACACAGGGCTCAGACTCATGAACCATGAGATCATGACCCGAGCTCAGATCAAGAGTCAGACACCTAACCGATTAAGCTACCCAGGTGCCCCTCTGGGGATTATTTTGAACTCCACATGGCTACCTTTCCTTATCACTGCTATCTAGCACAAAGTCTCATGCATAGTAAGTGCTCAATAAATGTTTGGTAAATGAAATAACCCCCGTATGGCCTTCCTGACACCCCGTGTTCCAACCCCCTTCTCGTAGATTTTCACTGGCACACTTAGGATAATATTTATCTCATCGTGCCTTGATTCTTGTTTATTTATCTAGAATATAAATGCACCAAAACATCACATCCGAGCAGAGTTACCTGAACCTAGTAAGACATTGTATGAATGTTTCAGTGACATCAACCTGAATGTCACACGTTTACCATCTTGGGTCTAAAGAGGGTGATTTTTCCAAGTATGCAATGAGTGCTGTTGGCGGTTTATTTACTGTAACTCATCAGTAACGTCGGAAAACATGCACCGCTCCTGGATATGTTTTATTTGATTTTGGTGTCCCTCCACCTGAAATCTATCACTTACGTCATTCCAACTACATATTTCTAAGAGGCAGTGTTTATTTCCCTTGTTGCTTCCCCACCCTGCCAGCTTTGTCGGCAGCCAGTAAATCTGGGGAAATGGGCTCGGCCTTCTCCTTACCCAGAAGACCCCAGCCGGGAATAAAAACACAGCAGGTGACAGCCAAGAACATGAATGTTCGCATTAGCAGCGAGGAGCAAGGTGAACGGAGGCCTAAGGACGAGCACAAGTCAAATGGACTCGCGCTCTCTGTGGGAAGATAGAAGAAAGGCACTCAGCGTCTGCGGTGGGAAGAAGGCACAATTTACGAGGAAATGTATGTGGTTCCTGTTGGATTTATGGACTGCTTTTCCCCCGTGTTATGTGGCCAGAGTGGATAAATCAAACTCCAGACAGACAGCAACTCATTCTGCTTCAGATAATGTTTTCACCAATCTGTTTGCAATATTTATAGACCAGGTGCCAGGTGCAGCTAACCTGGAGAAGAATGTGTGGTCCCTGATCAGGTGCCATATTGTTAGGAGTCTTGCAATGCTCAGCTTGGGACAAGTCGATGAATAAATAAATAAATGAATCACATTATATCTTTGCTGTTAATCTCATGTTAATATTTCTCGTTAACAATAACTTCCATGTTAGACAACAAAGGTATTTTTTTGAAGATCTTTTTAAAATTTATTTCAACTTGTTTTTGAGAGAGAGAGAGAGAGACAGTAAGAGACAGAGCATGAACAGGGGAGGGGCAGAGAGAGAGGGAGACACAGAATCCGAAGCAGGCTCCAGGCTCCGAGCTGTCAGCACAGAGCCTGACGTGGGGCTCGAACCCACGAACCGTGAGATCATGACCTGAGCTGAAGTCAGACGCTTAACCACCTGAGCCACCCAAGTGCCCCAATGTTAGACAACTAAGGGATTTATTGAAAAAGACTGCTTGAAGATCTCCTTGACTCCTGTAGCCCATTGATAAGCTAGAGCCTGCTCTCACTGGCTCAAAATAACCGATTGTGTCCACAGTAGTCTCTCCTTACCTGCTGGGAGATGTTCCAAGTCTCCTAGTGGACGCCTCAAGCCACAGATGGTACTAAATCCTACGTAGATTATGTGCTTTCCTGTCCATACCTGTGATAAAGTTTAACCTGTAAATTAGGCACAGGAAGAGATCAACAACAATAATAAAACAGAACCATTAAAACAATAAATACACTGGAAGTCATGTGAATGTGCTCCCTCTACCCCAAAATATCTTATTGTGACCACCGCTCTCCTTGTGGTGACCTGAGATGATAAAATGCCCACATGATGGGCTGTAGTGAAGTGAATAACAGAGGCATCTGATGTGACGTCAGGCTGCTGTTGGCCTTCTGACACCATGTCAGAAGGAGAAGCATTCGATTCCAGACCAAGGTTGACCACGGGTAACAGAAACCACAAAAATCAAAACCAAGGGTAAGGGGGATCACTTTCCATCTGTGCGATCAACCACATCATGTCGGTAGCTAGAAATCAGCCACAGGAGGAGTATTTAAGCCACCAAAGTTGAACAACATTACAAATCAGGAGAACCTGTTGCTAAGCATTACAGACATACCACTCTGCGTAATTCATTATTTTGGTAAAACATATCCATAACTGACTAATTATTGTGTAACTCTGATGTGCCAGGCACTGAATTAGGACCTGGGAGATAAAGCTCTCAACAAGACAGGGTCCCTGACCTCCTGGAGCTCAAACGGGCAGAGTTAAGACAGCCAATAAACAAACAATCAATAAACAAGAATATGACAGACTGTGATTAAGTCCTGGGGGAAAACTGGATTCGTTATTTATCGTCGCATAACAAATTACCCCAAAACATAATGACTTCCAATCACAGACATTTATTATCTCATGATGTCTGTGCTCGGGAGTCTGGACATGTCTCAGCTGTGTCCTCTACCTGGGGGGCTCTCACAAAGCTGCAGTCCGCACATTTGCCCCGAATCTGCAGCACCATAAGAAGGTGTGACTGGGAAGGATCCGTTTCCAGGCTTGTGCAGTGGTTCTCAGCAGCATCCAGTACTTTTTGACTATTCCCGGAGGCCACACTCCGTTTCTTGCCATCCCTTTAAAAGACTCTCCAGAAGATTCTACTGCATGGTAACGGCAGCCATCTGGTGAGCACTTTATGCCAGCCTCTGTGCTTGGCACTGTATGTTAACAGTCTGGAAGTGGTATCATTCTCCCCATTTTACAGGTGAGGAAACTGAGCAAAAGCAAATTAAGACATTCGACCGGATTGCTCAGCTACTAACTGGTGCAGTCAATTCCTAAGTGCTTGGCAGTCAGGTCCCTGCCTTCTTGGCGTTTCAGTGCAGTGAAGGGTGAGCAGCGGCCAGTGAGCAGGAATGAGAGTGGAAAGTGGTGGAAACTCCCAAGATGGCGGCCCGACCGCGAGGGGCACTGTGGCGCCACATCCACTCGCCAGCTCGTGGCTTTTGTCCAAAGCTTTCCCTGGACCATGACCATGAGTGAGCTGCGAGCGAGCTCTTGGCACAGTTGGGCCATGCACGAAAGTGCTCTATATCTTTTGTCAAAGATTCTGGGTTTCCCTGATCTGTGGATTGGATTCCACCTCCTTCAGAAGAAGTTCAGACTGCACTACTGCAAGAAAGTCATGGTATCGATGGAGTCGAGCTCCACATTCAAGCTCAAAGACCAAAAGTTTTGCAAGGGCATCAAGCATCCGACGAAGGGAAAGATTTTTGAGACTCGTACTACCTACCCATTACATCAAGTCAATAAAAGTGAAAGAAAAAGCAAGAGAGGTAGAAATGTCAACATTGAGAGAAAGCGGGATGCCACGGGAAGAAATCCAGTTGGGCCAGAGTATAAAGAGAAATGTGGGGATGTGTTCAAGACAATGCAGGAGAATGACAGGGTGCCGTGTGGGTTAATGGCAAAACCTTTTCCCATGTATCTTTTATCTGTTGATTTCCCCCACAGCTACCATTATGCTCGTTATTAGCGATAAATGTTCCGTTAAATGCATAGTCGTATGAATGTCGCCATAAAACATCAAAGGTCTGGTGATTGATTGTGTGCCATATTTAATGACATGGCTTGATTCTTGTTTTTTCCGAAATGAAATGTTTGGTTTTTAAAATAGCGTGATGCGTGAACCTGGCCTGTGTCTGTGGAGATACGCCCAAGGTTTTTTTTCTTGTAGACATACCATCGTCCTTTTGTTCTTGGGAATATCTATTCACTGGTAGCTAGTTGACATCCAGGGGAAGATAACAAGTGCAGGACTGCAGAATGCAAACCAAGAGAGCAGCCTGACTCTCTTAGATATGTCGTACAGATCAAATAGCTGAAAATAAAATCAGAGAAGCCAATTTAATGTTCCCGGTTTTGACACAGTGCATTTCTTGGTCAAAATAAAATCCTATCTCCTTGAGCTAGCGCTCCCCAAAGTATAAGCCATTGCCCGAGAATAAATGACTCTGGTTTGGAAATGCCACCGATATGCTCAGACCTTTGAGATATAATTTAGTTCAGGGCAACAGTAATATATCATCATTAACAATAATGAAAGTAAATCGCCCACCTTGTTTGCTGCGTCCTAGCTAGGTGGTGGGGTCAAAAGCATGGCCCTTGCCCTTGAAAACTTTGTCATCCACTTAGGGAGATAGTAAATGGCCATTCAGAATAAAACCAAACAGGAAACATAGCCTTCATATTAGTCAGGGTAGGCTAAGCTCCTCTGTGAACTTCCCTTAAAGCTAAAGAATGCTTGGGGAGCCTGGGTGGCTGAGTCCGTTGAGCCTCAGACTTTGGCTCAGGTCATGATCTCCCAGTTCGTGAGCTTGAGCCCCACATCGGGCTCTGCTTGGTATTCTCTCCCTCCCTCTATCTCTGCCCCTCCCCCACTTGCATATGTGCGCACTGTCTCTTAAAACATAAATAAATAGAAACTAGAAAAGCTAAACAGTGCTTTGTTTTTGGAGATCCAGGCCTCTTCCTTTCTGGGAAACGGAAAACGTGGAGGATTACATGGGAGGTTTGGGGGCCGCACCAGGGTCACTTCTGCCCGTGTTCCATTGGCCAGGATCAGTCCCCCTAGTTCATCTAGCTGGACGCCCTGGAATCAAAAGAACTAGGATTTGGTGAACCAGCAGCACTGGCTTACCACAGGTCCCTTTGGGTGCAGGCCACCGAAACTGATGCTGGCTGGCTATGGGGTCGAAAAGACTTCTCCTGAGCAAACCCTGGAGTGTGTTCCAGAATCAAGGGAAAAGTCAGAGCCAGAAGGCTGTACGATCCCAGATCTCAGCAGTGCAGCTCCTGTCCTTCCGGGTAGAGCAGCACCTTCAGCCTAACTCAGGCTGAAAGGCTCGCTCTTTCTTTCTTTCTTTCTTTCTTTCTTTCTTTCTTTCTTTCTTCTTAAATTTATTTGTTTGAGAGAGAGAGAAAGCATGAACAGAGGAGAGGCAGAGAGGGTGGGGGGTGGGGGGTGGGGTGGGGAGAGAATCCCAAGCAGGTTCCATGCTGTCAGCGCAGAGCCTGATGAGGGGCTCAGACTCACGGACCATGAGATTGTGACCTGAGATGAAACCTAGAATTGGATGCTTAAATGACTGGGCTACCCAGGTGCCCCCTGGAAGTCTCTTTCTACTGGAGTTGACCACACTGGTGTCCCCAGTGAGCCCTAAAAGAGCCGGGAGACATAAACACAAGCATCAGGTAAGATCCTTGTCCTGAGAGACAGCAGCTTGGTCTTGAGAGGACAGTGAGGCTTCCCTCCCCCGTGTTCAGTTCACCCACCAAGAGAGGGAACAGCTGGACCGCTGAAGGTCCCCCAGAGGCAGGGTGAAGTACCATGGTGGAAGGGTCCTCCCAAGACATTCAAGAAGGCAAAATCCTTCTCCTGAGCCTGGGAGTAACGTGGAGAGAGGAAAGTGAAGGAGGCAAACATTGACACGCGGCCATGGGGACCTATTTCTCTGCATCAGCCGTCCTTCCTGGAGAATGGGGCAGCTGTGGGCTGCTTAGGAGTCTTTTCCAGCAGAGGAGCAAGGGCAAGTGATGGCCGAGAAGTACAGAAATGAGCGCACGTACGTGTATTTCACTTAAGAGTTACCACAGGAGCTAGGGATTTATGGAAGGCTTCCTGGAGAAGGCTCAGCTGGCGTGGGAGGGACGTCAGAGCTGAGTGGATACTATTTGTGTAAGAGCCAAGGGATTCAGGTGCCACTATCTTCTCAGTCTTTCCGCTTTCAAAGGAGTTGCTTCGTTATTGTTAATGTTGTCATTTGCAAAAACAGTAATGTTTATCACAGAAAAAAAAAACACATCCCCAAATACTGATAGCCCAGTAGACTTGTTATCTTAAGAGTTGCTTTTAAAGAAGAAAATTGGGGGGGGGGGGCAGCACTTGGGGGACTCAGTTGGTTAAGCGTCTGACTTCAGATCAGGACACGATCTCATGGTTTGTGAGTTCAAGCCCTGCATCGGGCTCTGTGCTGACAGTGTGGAGCCTGCTTGGGATTTCCTCTCCCGCTCTCTCTTGCCTTCCCCCCCGCCCCCGACTTGTGCTCACTCTCTCTCTCTCTCAAAAGAAATAAATAAACTTAAAATTTTTTTTTA
Organism: Panthera uncia; assembly: GCF_023721935.1. Taxonomy (NCBI): domain Eukaryota; kingdom Metazoa; phylum Chordata; class Mammalia; order Carnivora; family Felidae; genus Panthera; species Panthera uncia. Next base: position 20,940,324 of record NW_026057589.1, read on the forward strand.
AAAAGAAAACTTGGAAACAACTGGATGGGTGACCATCCCGTAAGGAAGGGTTATATAACAAGAATAGACAGATCAATAATCACTAAGGGTGGGAGTGATAGGGCATGACAGCTTGCACAGCTGTGTCGTTGGAATCATTTGTTTAAATATGGGTGCATATAGGGGTGCCTGGGTGGCTCTGTCGGTTGAGCAACCGACTTCAGCTCAGGTCATGATCTTGCATTTCGTGGGTTCGAGCCCCACGTCGGGCTCTGTGCTGACGGCTCAGAACCTGAGCCTGCTTCGGATTCTGTGTCTCCCTCTCTTTCTGCCCCTCCCCTGCTCACACCCTGCCTCTCTCTCTCAAAAATGAATAAATGTTAAAAAATTTAAAAAAAATACGTGTGAACATAAAGTGCGTGTGTGCCCACACGCATGCATGTGTGTGATGTGGGGGGAAAGGAAGGAGACCACAGACCAGTAATGACAGTCACCTCTCGGCGGGGGGGTTGGAGAGGGGTGGAGGAGAGCCCTCACTTTCCACTCCAGAAACGACTGTATTATTTCCAGTTTCCTTCCAGTAACTGGATATTCCTCCAAAAATAAAAACACGTTTTAAAAGTAGCCTTGAGTTTGCCAGAAAATTGAGACTTTGGGAACATCACATCCCGAGCCTTGCAATTTATCTCCTTAATTGTCTAATTGATTTCCTACTGGGTTGGTCAATCTATTTCTCATTGCAGTCATAAACTTTTATTTACTTCAGGAGACAGGAATTGGCTGGTTCACTTTTTTTCCATCATTTATAAAATTTGTTAGATTACAAGAGAGTTAAAGCCAGTGTGTCCGTCCCTTTGAACTGTCATGAGAATTTGTACACGTCTGTGCTCAGCCTTGACTCCATTTTCTCGCAGTTCTACAGAATATGCCTGCCCTTGACCCTGAACTTCTCTAGAACTATGCCTGCCCTTGACCTTGAACTTCTCTAGAAGTATGCCTGCCCTTGACCCTGAACTTCTCTCAGCTCCTTGAAGAAAGGAACTCTATTTTCCCATCTCTGTATCCCCAGCACAATATTTAAAATTTTTTTAATGTTTATTTATTTTTGAGACAGAGAGACACAGAGCATGAATGGGGGAGGGGCAGAGAGAGAGAGGGAGACACAGAATCCGAAGCAGGCTCCAGGCTCCGAGCCGTCAGCACAGAGCCCCACGCAGGGCTCAGACTCACAAACCATGAGATCATGACCTGAGCCGAAGTCGGACGCTCAACCAACTGAGTCACCCAGGCACCCCTCCCCAGCACGATATTTAGACTAGATGTTTAATAACTTCCAGTTAAATGGACACAAAGACTAATGAAGGAAAAAATTAGAATAACTGTCTCTGGTCAAAAAAAAAAAAAGTTTCTGTGGAGGGAAAAATGTTAAAAGGAAAAATAATGTATTCAAGAAATGATTGCAGTGCTGTTGTGAACAGCCTATTGTGATCCCCTAGCATGATGCAATAGCTCTCACACTTTCTCGCAAATAACCAGATAATTGATCACAGTGTTAGTTGCAGTATTAGTCAAAACTCCCTTGTTGCTACTCATGGAACATTTAATTTAGACGTCTTAGGGAAAGGAGAAATTTATTAGCTCATAGAACTCACAAAATATGAGGGGAAAATTCTGGTTTCAAGGATGATTATTAAATGACTCGAGTAAGGCTGAAGAAACTCCATCTCTGTGGTTTCTCAGCTCTGTGGTATCTTCTCCCTCGGGCTGACTTCCTCTGTGTGGTTGCAACAGATCTATGTCCCACCCCCTCCCAGGAAACAGAAAGAGGACTTCTTTTACCTAAGAGCGCTAAAGGAAGTAGGTGCTACAATTGCGTTTCAATCCTAAGTGGCCTAACTTGGGTTATGCGCGCATCACAAGATCATGGGAGCGGGAGACCCCCCGATTGTCCAGGCCCGAGCCACGCGACCATCCCTCGTTCACGGCTAGAGTCAGCCCTACCTGAACTCCACCTGTGCGGAGAGTGAGGAAGGGGGGGACGCCCCCAAGAGGAATCCTAGCATAGGTCCGAGGGTAAGAGGAAATGGACACTGGGAAGCCAAAGCAGCACGTAGCCTCTACCATTGTTGTGCGTGTCCATAGTAACCCACGCTGTATGTTGGGGCCGGGCAATGCTGTGAGGAATTCACAGCCCTGTTAGATAGGAGCCATCACAGAACCACGCTCGGCCCCCACTTTGCTTCAAGCAGCAAAATCAGCTGTCGTTTAGGGACAAACCATGCCCGGGATCATACATGTTTTGGTGGCACTGATAGGAAAATTGATTAGATCTTCTAGGCAAGCAGCAGTGAATTACGAATACAGGTGACCCGTGAACAAAACCGGTCTGTACTGTGTGGACAATATGTGGATTTCTCTCATTCAGTATAATACAATTCTATACATGCGTTTTCTCTTCCTTATGATTTTCTTTTGTCTAGCTGGCTTTCTTGTAAGAATACAGTGTATAGGGGCGCCTGGGTGGCTCAGTCGGTTAAGCGTCTGACTTCGGCTCAGGTCACGATCTCGCGGTCCGTGGGTTCGAGCCCCGCGTCAGGCTCTGGGCTGATGGCTCAGAGCCTGGAGCCTGCTTCTGATTCTGTGTCTTCCTCTCTCTCTGCCCCTCCCCTGTTCATGCTCTGTCTCTCTCTGTCCCAAAAATAAATAAGCGTTAAAAAAAAAATTAAAAAAAAAAAAAGAATACAGTGTATAATATGTATCTAACGTACAAAACCTGCGTTAACTTATTATGTTATCATTAAGGCTTGCGGTCAACAGGAGGCTCTTAGCAGTTCACTTCCGGGGAGTCCAAAGTTATACGTAGATTTTCAGCAGCATGAGGGTTCAGCACCCCTAACCTATGCATCGTTTAAGGGTTAACTATGAAGAGCCTTAAAATGTTTATACTCTGACTCAATGATTCTACTTCTTGGAATCTATCATTCAAAAAAAATAGTCAAAATATATCAAAAGCTTCTTGAATAAAGATGTTCGTTGCAGGGGCACTTGGGTGGCTCAGTCGGTTAAGTGTCCAGCTCTTGAGTTTGGCTCAGGTCATGATCTCACAGTTCGTGAGTTTGAGCCCAGCATCGGGCTCTGTTTTGACAGTGCAGAGCCTTCTTGGGATTCTCTCTCTCCCTCTCTCTGCCCCACCCCTGTTCATGTTCTCTCTCTCTCTCTCAAAATAAATAAATAAAACTGAAAAAAATATTTTTAGCAAAGGCATTCGTTGCAGTGTAATTTGAAATTGTCAGAAATGCTTACAGACTAGAAATAACCTAAAGTCCTAATGATAGAAGATGATGAAGTAAGTTATATATTATGCATATCATTATATTTTATGCAACCCTTAAAATGATGTCAAGGAATGATACTGGGAAGTGATATTATGTGGGGAAAAGGACTAAGTTTGCCACAATCTCTTCAATATTCAAAAATACTCAAATTTCTTATTTTTATGGCACAGTGCTTCCAAAATCATGCAACATTTTATTAGAAAAGTAAAAATGTTATACAAGTAATTAGACCCGGCGAGTGGCTACTGTTTGCCCAGAGACGCTCAGGAAAGATTTTGAAAATGGGCCAATTGATTGGCTTCATATGGTCCAAGCTGCAGAACTTACGGCAAATAGTAAGCCCAGTCCAACTTGTGGGTGATGATAAGTCACTTACATGAAGCTGACGATTTTCCAGCTTCCAGCTGGAGTGGAGACAGAACTGATCTGGGCACAACCAGAATCCCCTCGATGTGGATTTGGTGTCAAAGTCTGTGTGCACTCAGCAGTTAGAGAACTGTGAGGACTTCCAGTCTCCTGGAGCTCATTTCACAATATACACATGTATCAAATCATCATACGTATACCTCAAACTTACACAATGTTATATGTCAACCTTATTTCATTAAAGATGGGTGGGCGGAGGGGAACATTGTGAATAATCCTGTCCAAGGAGTGTATTAGCACCCCACTCGTTCTCTCAAATCTAAGAATTTTGAGCTTTCCAAACCATACAACAGAACTCCTACTCCTTAAGTTAGTAGCTCAGAGGCTCTTAGTTAAGAAACAACCAATTAAAGATGCCCTAGGGAGCCAGCGCCTTTTAAAAATACTGGAAAGTTTTGGGGACAGCTAGCATTGAGTTATTAAAATACACATTGTAAACTTCTGGCTTTAGAAGGAAATTCTAGATCCCTGCTGTGTTTTTGGTTTTTGCTTCCCACGGTGTTTCTTAATTCTTAGTTCGTATAAGCAATTGCCTTTGCAGCCATTGTACCGACAGGACTATTGATGCCTGGCAGGACCTTTTGTTTTTGTTATTGACGCTGATGCAACTTGAACTCTGTGAGTAATTAAGCAAACACTCCAAAATGGTTTAAGCAAATAAGGAAAATTAATGCCGTAATTAGCTAAAAAGTCCACAGGCAAGACTGGCTCCGGGCCTGCCACGATGAAGTGATCTAATACAATCACTGGGAAACATTTCTTTTCTTCCAGGGTTCAAGTCTGGTTCTGTCAGTAGCTTGGCTTTTTTCTCAGATGGACTTCCCCACCCCACCCAGCTGTGGTCCTGAGGTAGCTCGTCTAGCTCCCAGGCTAAAAGCTTCCAGACTCATTACCACAGAGACACAGAGCTTCTGTCTCCCAAATGTCAAACACAGGTCCTGAGCTCGGACGAGTCACCGTGTGCCCTTGGGATGGCATATGCTTGGTTGCTAGTTCCAGTCGGGGCTCATCCAAAAATTTGGCAAGGTGGGCGGTGGGGAAAGGCAACCCAACCCCAACCACATGGGCAAAGAAGAAGTGATGGGTAGGTCCGCTGAGGAAATGTGGGGTGCTGCCTTACCAGAAGAATGGGGTGCTCTTGACCCAGGCAAGCAAATCCATCCCAGAGGCAATTTAAAGGCAGGGACTGGCGTTTCCCAACCACTGCCCCCCTCATCTTGGGGTCAGGGCCACTTGGTTAGCTGTTCTGTTTAAACATGGCAGCAGGAAAGCCGTCCAATATTCCAATGAAAGCTTATGTGCATTCAGGGAGGCCATGGTACAATATTGCTTGTGTTGCATTTATCAGATCATGGATTAAAATGCATTTTCCAAACTTAACAGAGCGTGAAAGACAAAAATGGCTACAAATGACACAAAAGAAAGGCGGTGCAAGTGACTCTACTCAACTCAGTTGGGATTTTTTTTCACCTGTAAAATGGGAACCTTAAATGCGCCTTAACACACTTGCTGGAAAGATTAAGTACAAAACCCAGTACCCAGTGCCTGGCTATCAGGTTGTTCAGTCACTCTGAGTTCCGAGGGCCTCCGTCTTAGCCCGAATCCCCTCATCAAACTTAGCCTCCTTTCCAGATCAGCTGGATGAGGCCACGACGAAATTAAATACACAGGTGTAAACATCAAACATGCATTGCATACCCAAAGCCCAGAAATGAAACAGTGCGGAATATATCAAACGTCCCTTTAGATAAGGACAGAAAATAGGTTCCACCCCCACGACCATGTCCAGTCTGTGAATCGGGACTGTCTTGTATTAGAGAGATTCCAAAGGTATGGTTATACAAATGGGTGAGATCTGTGGATGTAAGGGGGAGGCCGAGGAAGGACACGGGGCAGCCCAAACCTTACGCCATCTTGTCTGTGCTTTTCCTCTATAGACTCTGGAAAACCCCAAGTATGAATTGATCATCGAGGCTCAAGACATGGCCGGACTGGATGTCGGATTAACAGGCACGGCCACAGCCACCATCATGATCGATGACAAGAACGATCACCCCCCAAAGTTCACCAAGAAAGAGGTAAGCGTCTGCGGCCCCAGCGCCCCTGCAGGTCGCGACCATGGTCGCCGATCGGGGTTAATCCCATGCACCACCTGCAGCCCGGGGCTGGCTTCCAGTTTGCAAAATGGAAACACTGCTTTGTGGGAGAGGGGGTGCCGTTTCGCCGGAACGTTTTCTCCTATTTGTATCTTCTGTGCGCGTGTGATGCTGAGAAGCGCTTTGTGAGAAGGAAGGCACTGAATCTTGTTAAAGTCTGCAAGAAAAGAGCTTCTAATGCCAAAGCTCCATCTTCATGGTTTTATCGGTGTTATTTAGCGCTGAGTTAGGAGAGGCCCATTGTGATTTTAGCATAACAATAAGTTTTTTTTTTCAGCAAGTACAGATTGAGAGGCCAGACAGAACAGCAGCAGTAAGGTAGAGCAGATTTTCTTGGCAATAACAAGGTGGCCCAGGAGCTTATAAATAACAGCCAAGTTAGCTTGTCCAGGAGAGTCACTATTTACTCTCACTTCTTGTGCTTTTATGATTATGGATCATGGCTGCCGGTCCCTCTTTATTCCAGCGAAGCAGTGTTTGGGGGCAGGCTGAGTACACAGAATCGCATTCGGTTGCCGAATTTGTATCCAAACTAGGAAGTTATTTGCACCATGGCTCTGACGGAAATGTGCAAATGTCATGGCTCCTTTGGGGGTCAGGGTCAGAGCCAAAGATTTGACCCCCCACTTGCTGACCCAGAGCATCGAATCGGTAAAGACAGCCCTTGCCATTGGCAGTGGGGCCCTCCAACCTTCATCCATTGCCTCGTTGGACTGCGTGAGGTTGGTTTCATTAACCACTTTTTGCCAGTAAGAGAGCTTCCTTTCAGCTCATAGAGTCTAGATAACTGCTCCAAGGTCATGGGCAGAGGAAGTGACAGAAATGGGATGCAAAATAGCTCCCAGTGAGTCATACAACTGCTCCCTGATCTGTGGTTGATGTTTCCACCCTCCCTGACATTCAGAAAAAAGGCCCATGTCTGGATTTGCAGTTAACTCACCCCTCTGTCCAGAGTCCCAGGGCCACCCCAGATGGCTCAAGAGAGGGGGCGCTCCGGCTCCCCAGCCCCTTGTCCCCAGACACGCATCACTCGTTCAGGGTGGAAAACTCCCCTTCTCCCGGTGGGGGGGTCTGGCCACTCAGGAATCCAACCTCAACATGCCAGTGGCCAAAGCAGCTGATGTGGCTTCATTCTACTGCTTTCCATGACATGTGCCTTTGACTGCTCAAACAGATTGCTCACTATTCCCGGGGTGCCCAAACTGGTATCCCCCCCAAAAAAAAAACTGGTTTCACGAGTTCCACCATTGTGGGGCAGGGGAAGACTTCGGGGTCAACTAGATGTGGGAAACGCGGAGTTGAAGAGAAAGAAGGATTTCTTTTACTGCAGTACTTTGAGGTACCTTGAAAATGCTTTGTGTTTCTCTAAGAGGAGTAGAGTCTGTAGGGTTTTCCAGACCTTTCTGGCCCCAGGAATAACTGTTCCTGGGTGACCTCATTATGTCTCACTGAGCTGGTGTCCCATGGAATATTCACTGGGGATACTGGTTTATCTGCAGAATTTCTATTTCCAAAAAAGTCCTAAAGGCATGTTTTAATATTCAATAGAGACAGGAATGAAAATAACAATTGGATAATCCCAGTCTAAAGTAAGAAGGTCTATCAATGTGGCCAAGCGTGTGAGACAAATTAGTTATCTCAGTGTAACCCTGAACGTAGCACCCGTCACAAACTAAATGCCCTGAGTGAGAGATGTGCATTGTTGTCGACACCGCTGAATTCAAGGAAAACCTGAACGTAATTCTTAAGTGGAGTAAGAGACCCTGAGTAGCCTCATGGAAAGTGGATTCACCTGTGGATGTCGGCAAAAGCACAGAACTTCTCTTTCAACAGACATTGGACAATAAGCCAAGGCGAAGGTGAGATGCCCACAGGGCAAAGGTGAGATGCCCACAGGGCGAAAGTGATGTCTCAACTCATACAAAAATAAAAGGGATGAAATGAGAGGGACCGGCAGCCAGCGGGTACATGAAACTCTCCCTCTAGGACATTAGATGTCCCACACGAGCCCTTGTCCAATGTTGGACAAATTAAATTCACAGTCAAATCTGCTAACATGTTCCTGCATGCATTTGGGATGCCAGAATTGCCAGAGACCAGATAACACAGAGGGGAAGAGGTGGGTTCTGGAACCAGAACTGGATTCAAGTCCCGCCGTGGATACAAATCTGTCAACCACCTATGTTCTCGTTTCTTCACCTGTTGTTGGGGCTGACGGCGGAGCCCATCTCAGTAGGTTCTCATGACTGTTATGTGAGCCCGTGATGGAGAGCATTTAGACAGTGCGGGTCACCCACAGTTCTCTAGAGTGTCGGCGATGAGAAGAGTGGTAACAAGGCAGGTGGTGGTGAGGACAGTGCTGGGATAAAAGCCGTGAGGAAGGAAATGGTGGTGGGCAAGATGGTGGTGGGCAAGAGGATGATACCGTGGTGACGATGTTTCTAAAATGTAAAAGGTTGGGGCGCCTGGGTGGCTCCGTCAGTTAAGCAGCCACCTCTTGATTTCAGCTCGGGTCATGCCAGTCCATGAGTTCGAGCCCCCTGTCGGGCTCTGCACTGGCAGTAGTCCCAGGCCAATGTGGTGACACCGTGGCATCACCAGTTTCCAGATTCCTCTTATCTTTCTTCTCTACCTTCTCCAAGGCTGCCTCACAATACGATAGGGTCACTGCAGCACCAGCCATCATGTCCACATACCAGGAAGAAAGAAAGGGGAAGTGAGAAGGGCTAAGAAGGACTTGCTACCTAAGTAAAAATCTCCCCCAGAAAGCAACTGGGGCTTGTATGTTCTTAGCCTTCCTTATCTGTAAAGGAGCCCAAGAAATAACTCCATCTTTAGTTGGCATGTTCCAGTCTTGGACAATATAGAGATTGTTACTGAGAGAGGAAATACTTTAAAGGTTTTTTTAGAAAGCCAATTCTAGGGCACCTGGGTGGCTCAGTCAGTTAAGCTTTGGACACTTGATTTCAGCTCAGGTCATGATCTCAAGGTTCGTTGAGTTCAAACCCCGAGTCGGACACCATGCTGACAGTGTGGATTCTGTTTGGGATTCTCCCTCTCTCTCTCCCTCTCTCTCTCTCCCTTTCTCTCTGCCCCTCCCCCGCTTGTACTGTCTCTCAAAATAAATAAATAAACTTTTAAAAATATTTTAAAAAGAATTATATGTTATCTTTATTGATGTTGACATGGCAGTTCAAATCACAAGACATTTAAGTCTTCACCCAGGTACTCCCTGGGTGATTCCCTCCTTTTCGTTCATTGGTTTCTCAAACAGTCAAGGAGCTACTTTATTTCTTGGGTTAGAAGTGTACTCTTTCCTCTTAATCAACTGTCTGATGCAGAATGATGTCAGGATCACATCTATTTATTTCATTCCTTTGCCACTCCTGCTTCACATTCCATTAAGTATTTTTAATAACTTTTTTGAGATAGAAGTCCATACTGTAAAGCTCACCCTTTTAAAATGTATAATCATTGGCTTTTAGTAGACTCACAAAGTTTTGCAGCCATCACCACTATCTAATTCTAGAACATTCCATCACCCCAAAGAAACCCCATGCCCATTAGCAGTCACTCCCCATCCCCATATCCCCACGACCCCTAACAACTACAAATCTTCCTTGTATTGCTATGGACTCACTCATACTGGAAATTTCGTATAAATGAAGCCATGCAGTATGTACCCTTTTGTGACTTGCTTCATTGACTCACCATGTTTTCAAGCCTCCTCCATGTTATAGCTTGTATCAGGACTTCGTTCCTTTTTCTGGCTGAATAATACTCCATTCTATGAATTTACAACATTTTGTTTATCCATTCATCCACTGATGGACATTTGGGCTGTTTCAATTTTTTTGGCTATTGTGAATAATGCTGCTATGCACATTCATGTACAATACACTAAATTTTTATCTGAATTTTCTCTCAATTCCCTAATAGTTAGAAAGAAAAAGAAGTTACCTATAATATTGTTCCAAATTGGGAGACTATACTTGCTTACCTGTCTTATTGAAACATTCCAAAATGTCTTTCTAAATTGCAATTAAGGGGCACTTGGGTGGCTCAGTGGGTTAAGCATCTAACTCTTGGTTTCGGTGGAGGTCATGATCTTGCGGTTCGTGAGTTCAAGCCCCACATCGGGTTCCATGCTGACAGTGTGGAGCCTGCTTGGGATTCTCTCTGCCTCTCTCTCTCTCTCTCTCTGCCCTTCTCCAGCTCACTCTCTGTCTCTCTCTCTCAAAAATAAATAAATTTTTTAAAAAAATAAATAGGGGCGCCTGGGTGGCTCAGTCGGTTAAGCATCTGACTTTGGCTCAGGTCATGATCTCACGGTTGGTGAGTTCGAGCCCCATGTCAGTCTCTGTACTGACAGCTCAGAGCCTGGAGCCTGCTTCAGATTCTGTGTCTCCCTCTCTCTCTGCCCCTCCCCCACTCATGCTCTGTCTCTCTCTGCCTCTCAAAAATAAAGAAATGTAATAAGAAAAAAAATGAAAAATAAATAAATAAATCACTATTAATACAGCTTATTCAATTTTACAGACTTCTTTTTTAAAAAGCATGTAACTTTTGTACAAAAAAGTACACAAATACTGAGTGATTTCATTCATTACAAGTCAAACACGAAACCCGTATCAAGAAATAGAGCATGATTAGCAACTCAGAAACTTCCTAAAACCCTTCTCAGTCGCCTGCCTAAACGTATATTGCTTAATCCCACATACTTGGAAGTTTCCTTGTTATTTCCCTTTATTGACATCTAACTTAATTCCACTCTGGTGGGAGAACACACTGATATGATTATAGTCCTTTGCTATTTAGTGAGACTTGTTTTGCAACCCAGCATGTGATCAGATTTGATAAACGGCCCATGTGCACTTGAAAACAATGTGAAATCTACAGTTGTTTGAGTTATTAGTTGTTTACAGTTATTTTTCTTCAAATCTTCTATATATGTTGTCTGTTCATCTTTTTATTCTGTAAGTTCCTGAAAGAGTAGATACAATATCTATTATTGTAGATATATCTATTTCTCCTGTTGCATCAAATTTTTCTTTGAGTATTTGAAGCTGTGTTATTAAGCACGTACAAATTTAAAATTGTTATATCTTCCTGATGTTTTGTTCTTTTATTATTACAAAACGCACTCTCTACCTCTGGAAATGCTTTTTGCTTTAACATTTACCTCCTCTGGTAGTAAAATAACTACTGTAGCCTTCTTAAGGTTAGTGTCATCATGCTATATTTTTTTCCATCCTTTCTTCTCTCAAGTTTAATCTTATGTTAAAGTGTGTTTCTTATAAGCAATGTAGATTTGGGTTTTGATTTTTTTTTCCACTTCTGGTAATCCCAGTCTTTTTACTTGGATTAGTTTTTCCATTTACATGTAATGCAAAGACCATATATTTGAGCTTAAATCTACCAATTCTAATACTTATTTTCTGTCTGAGTACCTTCCTATAGTTATTTTTCTCTCATTTCTCACCTCTTTATTAATCCATTATTTTTGTCATTTAATATTCTACTATAAATTATTTATTACACTTAATTTTCATATTCTTGTACTAGTTTCTGAGAAGTTGAAATATACATCCTCGACTTACAGAGTCTAATGTGAATTAGCATTTTTACCACTTATGGATTCTTCAAGGACTTTAGGGCAAGTAAATTCCCTTTACCCCACTCCTATATTTTAAGATATTGTTGTCATGTTTTAATACTATATGTTTTACATTTTACAAAAATATTATTTTATGTAATAAGCATTTATTCACCCTTTATATTATTACCTATTCCTTCATGTTTCTTTGCTTCCACATGGGATAATTTTCCTTCTGATTAAAGAATTCCTTTGTATTTTAAAAATAGTGCAGGTATGACAGTGATTATTTATTTATTCATTTATTATTATCATCTTTTTTGCCTGAATTTTTGATGTATATTTTCACTGGGTACAGAACCTCAGTTGATAGTTATTTTCGTGCAACACTTTCAAGGTGTCATTTCATTGACTTCATTAACATGTCAGTTAACATTTATTGAAAGGTCAGCTGTCAGTATTCCTTTCTTCTCCATTGACAGAAATGTGGCCCTTCCTCTGGTTGCTTTTAATAACATTTCTTTGCTTTTACTTTTCCAGTTTTATCACGGCATAATGAGGTATCATTTAATTTGTTTTTATCATACTTGTTCCTTGTTCATAACTCTTCAAATATTTCTTTTGACCCATTTTCTCTTTTTCTTAGACTCTCACTATACATATATATTAACTTTCTATGCTTCTGTTTTCCCTCATTCTTTTCCAGTTCACAAATTCTCTCTTCTGCTATGTCTAATCTTTTATATCCATCTATTAAGTTCTTAATTCCATTTATTGTACTTTATTTTTTTTAAGTTTATTTGCTTATTTTTTGACAGAGAGAAAGAGTACAAGTAGGGGAGGAGCAAAGAGAGAGAGGGAGAGAATCCCAAGAAGGCTCTGTGCTGTCAGCATAGAGGCAACACAGGACTCGAACTCACAAACTGTGAGATCATGACCTGAGCTGAAATCCAGAGTTGGACGCTTAACTGACTGAGCCACCCAGGCACCCCCAATTATTGTACTTTAGATATAATTTCCATGAATTTATTTTGTAGATTAAAATTCTCTCCTTCAGTTTTGCATTTTATCTATTTTTTAAATATATAATACAGAGTTACTTTAAATTCAATGTCTGTTAACTCCAGTATCTAGATCCCTTCTAAATCTATTTCTATTTTCAGTATTTTTCACTTGCTTTTTTGGTCATGTGTTATGGTCCCTTGGCCTGCCTAGAATTTTTTTTTAACTCTGAATAATGCATGTGACAATTTTTTAAAGGCAATTTTGGACTCTGGCTGATGTTGTATTCTACCAGAAAGGATTTACTTTTACTTTCTGAAACCAGTAAGAGTAGAAAAAGATAACTTTAAATAAGACTGGGATTGAGTTGGTTTATTGGGGAGTTTCAGTCTTTTATGAGGGCTAATCTACTTCCTGATTTCTTCTTGGTCTTCTGGGGTCCTGACTGCAAGGCTGGTGTGTTTACAGAGGCTCTTCTTCCTCAGATCCCTAGCCTCTCTCCCTGTGTCATTACAATTTAGAAAATGCCTTCAGGGGAAAAGCTGATAGGATATTGGCCTCCCCTCACTGAGCTCGCTTCCCTCTCTGCACGATCCTGGACTCTCAATTTTGACTGCCTTGGGAGTTCTCCAGTGCTTTCACACAGGTGGAGTTTTTTGGGTGTTAAATACACATTCTCAAGTCATTCTAGATTTGAGGGTTGGTCTGGAAGAACTTTGCTCGGATTACCATCCACAAAGATCAGTCTTTTAATCTGAAGTATCAGGGAAAAGCAGTAGTTATGTGTATGGAATTCACTGTGGCACAAAACATCCTAACATCTTCATTAAAAATATGGATTGAGGGCCCTGAGTGGCTCAGTCGGTTGAGCGTCCGACTTCAGCTCAGGTCATGATCTCACAGTTTGTGAGTTCGAGCCCCGCGTCGGGCTCTGGGCTGACAGCTCGGAGCCTGGAGCCTGCTTCAGATTCTGTGTCTCCCTCTCTCTCGACTCTTCCCCCGCTCATGCTCTTTCTCTCTCTCCTTCAAAAATAAATATTTTAAAAAATACGGATGTTTTGAAGGGGCACCTGGGCCAGTTAAGTGTCCGACTCTTGATTTCAGTTCAGGTCATGATCTCACTGTCATGAAAGCGAGCCGCCTGTCGGGCTCTGTGCTACATATGGAACCTGCTTGAGATTCTCTCTCTCCCTCTCTGCTTCTCTCTTCTCTCTCTCTCAAAAAAAAATATGGATTGAAAAACTATAATGAAATAGTTTGTCAGGGCACTCATCCTCCCATTCTATTTGCTTTGCAATCAACTCATTTTAGTGAAAAGGTTAAATAACTTTTGTGTCTCTTCCTTGATATTCGTAATCAAGAAGTGACTCGAACGACAAGAGACTTGAACTAACCGCATGATCCGTGGCCGGGTTTACTTTCTGATCCCCCCACTCTTGAACTGACATGACTCTCTGGAGTCTCCTTCATTCTTTTGGATCTTCTCCTTCGTTTTTGGTTGTTTGGTGGTTAAGAAATGCCTTTGTGTGCCTTCTTTCACCGAAAGTCTACTTAAAGTGAGTGTATTTAGGGACACCTGGTGGCTCCGTTGGTTAAGCGTCCAACTCCGGCTCAGGTCATGATCTCGCGTTTCGTGAGTTCAAACCCCATGTCAGGCTCCATGCTGACAGTACAGAGCCTGCTTGGGGTACTCTCTCTCTTTCTCTCTCTGCCACCCTCTCACCGCCTGAGCTCGCGTGCTCTCTCTCTCTCTCCCTCAAAAATAAATAAGTGAATGAACTTTAAAAAAAAATCAAGCGAATATATTTATCTACTCCTCCAGTATTCCATGCACCATAGCTGAGTGCTCTCAATCAGTCTCTCCTCCCATAAGAGTATTCTTCCCTTAGGAGAGCCCTTTAAAATGAGATGTGCCTGTGTCTTAACACGGACCACATAATCATACATTCTGCTTGCTCAATAGAGATTAATCCAGAAAGCCAACCACATATTGCTTAGAAGATCAAACCCATTTCAATTATCTGACTCAAATAACTTTTCTGGAAGGTGGAGTCCAAGGCATTTTAACAACCCGCTAAATCTTTAAAGATGATTAAATGTTATTCCAAATAGCCCGTCTTCCCTCTTCCCATGAAGCTTTTTATAGCCATCGTGGTGAACTACGTGAGCCTTTTTTCTGTGCCGCCGGGACATCAAATATCTGACAGTTTTCTAAGCGTCTGAAGTTTTAAATAACACCAAACATACACTGTTGGGATTTTCATCCCCTGCTTTGTGCAGGGCGATGGGGGTGGGGCGGGAATCCCCACCTGTCGGCAAATGGAATATTTGGAGAAAATAGAACAGTGTAACTTCAGTGCACGGGGACCACCGATTCCCAGCTGTGCAAACAGTAACATCACTTCCGATGACATCAGTTCATGGTCCATCGCTGTCTGGGCCAACACCTTGTCCAAGGACTCCAGAGGCCATCTGCTGCGAATTGCTTTTACAACTTCCCATCACATAATTAACGAGGGGTTACCCGCAAAACAGCCAATACCCAGCATCCCCCATGTATCTTCAGTTGGAAAAGGTGAGTTCACTGCTTTCTTCTCCTGCACCAAGGTCCTAGAAAAACATGAAATCATCCGCTAAATCTCCCAGTGTTCCAATGTCACAAGTCCTGGAAACAGCAGGTCTACAGCTGGATTTCTTGACTAAGAGAGAGTGAAGGGAAACATTTGTACACCTGGAAGCGTGCTCTATAAATAGAAGCCATCATCCAAACAGGATACGTCCAGCTAAGGAAAAGGGTGCTGTGTGCTTTCCTGAATTGAATTGTTCACGGACAGCAGGGTGAGGAATCTCGCGTGGTCGAAAATGCCCATGCCGATTCAAAACTGTGTGAGCGATGTCAAGACATCTGGACTTTTTAAAGTGAAAAAATGTAATCTGCCCTGTGGCTGGTTCTTCAAGTCTCTTGTAGAGGTAGACCAGACAGCCAGATGATTTATTGCATTAATCACTCTTTCATAATTATATTCATGATGTGTTGATCCCCACCATCCCTGTGCGAACCTCTGTGCAAATTCCATGCTTCTGCTAACCCTCTGGTTATGCTCCGAGGGTCAGCGCAACTCAGTGGCAATAAAAGCAATTTTTTACTGAAGCTGGCGGAGTCTCACCACGGGGCCACCGCAGAGCACAGTGGCCTCCGAAGACTCCATCCATCTGCTTCTATTCAAATGCAACATCTCACACGAAGAGCAACAAACACAAAGCTATAAAACATACATTTTGTAACTCTAAGAATACGACATTACTACACCTCCATACGTGGCTTGCAGAATGAGAACTTAACTGTTCAAAAACAGAAAGCCCAGGGCCACAAAAATGGCACGTGGTGGAGAAGTGAACTATCCACGCCCCCACGGCACATGGCAGCCGTTTTGTTCTGGACAGCGTCAGAAATAAGATCGTTGGGTCTTATGCGTGGGTGGTTTTAAATACCGTCCGCCTGGTCACAGCCTCCTCTCCTCTCAGGCCACACGGAAGCCCTATTTCTTCCCCCAAAACGTCGCGCTTTGGCATATGCCTCCGCGCCACCGCACATTCTGTTCCCGTCTCCCTGGAATGCCTTGCTCCTCTGTATCCGGAAGACTCCCAGTTTATCCTTCAACACCCAAATTATGAATCCCCCGGGAAGGCTGCTGCTTCCTCCTTCTTGTTCCCACAGACACGAGGCATATCCTGCGGCGTGGTGTTATCACGTCACCTCGTCCTCGTGCACTCATACAATATCTCCGTAATACCGTCTAAACGCTTTGGTGTTTTGGCAGGACGTCATTTTCATCATTGCCATTTCATCATTTCATCATCAGAGTTCCATGCTTCCTTCCATGTCATCATTCATCATTGCCATTTTCATCATTGCCAGGACAAAGCGTAGGGGCGACATCAAATGTGTAATTAGAGACGAGCTTACACTTCATACAGCAGATACCTATTTCAGTCTCTTGTTTCTATCTCAGCTTCTAATATGCCATTAAACATTCTTCTGTTCCATATCGTATAGTGTTATATGTATGCTAGTCTATGCTGTCATGTATTATCCCATATGTATTCTATTACCATATGTGCACATCCTATCTGTACACATTTTATCCCTAACGTAATAGGTAATATCGACCTTCCAATGTGCCATATAATTAGATGACTTACTTGCTTTTGGCATTCTCCCCAAATGAGAATATAAACTCCACAAGAGAGGACATTTGTCTCTTCTGTTCTCTGTTCCGGCCCCAGCACCCAGCCTGGCATGGAGTATATGACCAAATAAGAGGTGAATGAGGGGACAAATTATAAATGGTCGGCAGCAAGCAGCAGAGGCCATCAAAAAATTAAAAAGTCATGTTGTCGAGGGGACCTTGGAAAGAATCCCACCCAGCCCCCTGGTTTTGGAGATAAGGGACACCGCTCAAGGCCGATAGCAGATCCCAGGCCCGTCTGGCTGTGGCACACGTGGCTGTTACCAGTGAAAAAGTCAGGGCCCTACAGTGACACAGAAGTCACGAGCAATCCTGAGGTGTATCGTTTTACCGTGGTTCACTGAGAGCCAAGAGGGTTGGAGTTAAATTCCTTCCCAGAAGCGAATAAATGAATCTACATAGACTGGAGGGCTCCCTGAAGGTTCTTCTCTACCCATCAAGGAAAGAGAGAGAGAGAGAGGGAGACAGGGAGGGCCGGGGAGGAAGAGAAAGGCAAGCCCGGTGTTAGTAAATAATGCCTAAGGGAATCATTAGAGTGGGGACAGGCTCACCTTATTCTGTGAACTTACAAACAAGAAGGAGAGAAAATATCCCACAACTCCAGACTGGTGTATGGGCTCATTGTTCGAAGTGGGATTAGACAAAATGATCCAGAATTGATTTTCATATAGTCAATTCTTTCCAAACTAAAGTCTGTTTCTGTTATAGACTGAATAGCCATTTTCCCCCTGTTGGAAGCATTGTATTTTGCTGTCGGCCTGCTCACATCTAAGAAGATAGGGATTTATGCGAAGGATCTTCTTCAGCCTGTACTACCTGAATGTGCCTAGGTTTGCATATTACACACCATAACCTTATATGGTTGCTTTTCAAAGTGCATTGATCGATTGATTGATTGATTCATTCATTCATTCATTCATTCACCAGCACATCCATCAGGCATGAGTTCCATGCTTCCTCTTTGCCAGGAAGTATATTAGGCTGAGATACAGTGCAGTGAGCACAACATCGTCCCTGACCTTGTGATGTTATGGTCTAGAATGGGGACAGTGAGCCAGAAAATAGCTTTGGATGGCCCTTAGTGACAAGATGGAATGGGGTGAAATCACCACAGTGGGGGACAGTGTAGGCACCTACCGTGACGTTCAGGGAGGTCTCCTCAGAGAAGGCGATATTTACGATCACTGTGTTAGTGTCCGGGGGCTGTGTGGCTTGAACAATAGACATTTATCCTCTCACAGTTCTGGAAGTCAGAGTCCAAGATCAAGGTGTCTGCAGGGTGGTCTCTTCTGAGGGAGAGTCTGTTCATGCCTGTCTCTCAGCTTTGGTGGTTTGCTGACAATCTATGTTGTTTACAGGCCCATAGATTTATCACCTGATCTCTGCCCTCATCCACGCATAGCCTTCTCCCTGTGTGCACATCTGTGTCTAAATTTCCCCCTTTGTGGGGACTGGTCGCCCGCTCTAATACCCCATTCTAACTTGGTCACCTCTGTGAAGACCCTGTTCCCAAGTAAGGTCACATTCTAAGATACTGCCGGTTGTGACTCTACCATATCTTTTTTTGGGAGACAGAAATCAACCCAGAACAGTGAGATGCAGGGGTGGGGATGCAGAGGGTCCATGTGAAGCCCGCGGTTCTGGGAAGAGCGTGTCTTGTTTGTGGAAGTGAGAGCCGTGCAGTGTGGCTAGAGCAGCATGAGGCAGGACAGAGACTATACAGGATGACAAGGGCCAGATCAAGACTGAGAACCCTAAGAATATTGTCCCACAGGCACATCCTGGTCAGGAGACTGCTGGGGAGAATGTCTCCAGTCACACATGACCCCCCCGCCTTCCTAGATCCTCAGGTAGGGAATAAGTACCAACCCAGGGACCCGCATTGTTAGGCGCTGACATAGTTGTCCACACTCCACGAACCTGCCGCCTAGACATTCCAGTGCAGAGACTGTGACGGTCACCCTGGCACAGATGAGAAAGCTCAGGCTGAGCGAGATGATTCCTTCCCAGGGTCATGGGAGAACTAGATATTGAGATTCCAAGCTTTGCATCTCCTTTTCCCTTGCAAACTCGAAGAGATGTCTTTCTTTGTTGGAGCAGGCTTCCCATCAGCAACAGCAAATGCGCAATGAGTTCTTATCAAAGGCAAGACTGATCATTCCATCAAGTTGTGCCTAACACCCCTCGGACCCGTGCTTTCATCCTCTGTCGTTAAATGAGCATCTGGAAGCCAGTGCACACACCTGGAAGTGCTTGTTCTGTGCCAGGCAGGATCCAAGAGCTCTACCTACGCACCGTCGTTCATTCCTTCTGCCAGCCCCGAGATGGGTACTGTAATTACCACACCCACTTCATGGGTGTGGAGACTGAAGCTCCGAGAGCTGGAGAACTTGCCCAGAGTCTACGTCTATGCTCTCAACCCCACCCTAAGCTGCTTCTGTGCTGTAAACGGGTTAACATGTGGTGCCAGGAGACCCAGTCCTCAGAGCACTTCTGCCCGATTCCGCCTGGATGTTCTGTTTCTATTCCATGGTCTTGCCCTTAGGGTCTGCTCTCTGGGACGCCTTACCAGGGCCATTCAGGGAGCGTCCATCCGGTTTTTTTCATTGCACCTGTGCCCCAGGGCCTTGCCAAAGAACAGTGCATATCACCTCCGGTCTCAGCGCTGCGTGAACTTTTCGAACGTCGCCTCACTTCCTCGCCTGCCTCTCCATTCACATCAGGACAATGTTTGGGGAGGCGCCTGGCTGGCTCAGTCAGAATGTGACTCTTGATCTCAAGGTCATGAGTTCGAGCCCAGTGTTGGATGTAGAGCTCACTAAAATAAAAAAAAATAATAATACAGCACACACGCAAACACACACACAGACACACACACAGAGAATTCTCTCCTGGGCTCACCACGGTAAGTCTAAGCTACTCCTTCCCCTCTGGTTTCTTCAAATTAAAAAAAAAAAAAAAAAGGAGAGTTTTCTAATAGCCAACGAATTTGAACAGCAGGCCTGTACCTTTACTTTGCTAGGTCCAGGGGCAAATCTAATAATTACCTCTTATGAGCACACAAAAAATTGTATTATCCATAAAACCACCCTTTTTAAGCTAAGAGTTACTATGTGTTGAACCGTAAAGCACTGTTCTAAAGGCCGTAGGGATCATGAATCAATTCTCACAATAGCCTTATGACTTAAGGACTCCCATTACCCCCATTTCATAGATGAGGAAACTGAGGCACAGGAAAGTCAAGAAACATGCCTGACATTACAGCATGGTGGGGCAGGGATGCCACCGTGGGTTGGCTGGTTACAGAGCCCAGCTCTCAGCCTCTACGCTGTACCCACTTTCTGAGTTTCTGCACGCGGGTCTGGCTCTGTGGGATTCAGAAATAAAAGAAGCCAGGCCCCCGACGAGCCATCCTTCTATTAGAGACCTCACCAACAAGGCCAAGTGCTCTCTGTTGACCACAGCAACATTCCTGGAAAGACATCGGCAGTTTCAGTTTGTATACACGCGTGTGCGCATCTGACTTGAAATCTTCCCGCATTGCTGTGGATGGCTTATAATGGTGCACCGATTATTAAATCTCACGACTGAAACCCAGGTTTGGCTCACTGGAGATTTCAGGGAAAGGCCTATAAAGGAAGAAAAACTTGGGTTCATTAATGAGGGTCATTTTTATCCTAGTCTGTCATCTCCGATAACAATTTTTAAATCTTTTAAATTTATTACTGTCGTTACCGCCGTTCCGTAGTCATTAATGAGCTAATGTGCTTCTTCACGTTCACCAGTCCTTGTGCTCTTGGCATACTTGTTCTGAGTTAGCAGGGTTGCAGGTGGCCTCAGCTCTTTCATTCACCGCATGCTAATCCAACCCAGTGGGGCTGAAGGCTGGGGATTTGAAGACGATGGGCAAGCCCTGGTCTTCTCGAGGCTTAGCAGGGAGGACCTGTGACATTAAAGCACCGCAAGAGGGATGCATCCCACAGATGCGTTCTGAGAGCTTCAGGAGCATGACCTCGTCTGGGATTTGGAAAAGTGAGGGCACAAAGTAATGTCTCCCCTTTTACGTCTTAAGCTTTGCTAACTAAAGCGAGGAGAGATGGTGTCTGGGATGGGATAGCTCTCACATGGGCAAAGCACTCAGCGTGTGCAAATGCCCTGAGGCACACAAGAGGCATTTGAGGGGCTGAGAGAAGGAGTCCGGGCTAGCTGGTATAGCATAAACACAGGGATGGGCTGGAGAGATGGCCCACCCTCCATGGGTCTGTTTTCCCAGCGACAGGCCCGGGGCGGCCATGAACTTCCCTTAAGCTCCCCCACACGCCGCAGTCAGAATTAACTGGCTCTCTCACTGGTGCCTCTCCAAACATTCTGCTCCTGCCCCAGTCACAGCATGCTTCCCAGCATGAGTGGGACCAGCAGTGTAGGTATCCGTTTCTACCTCCTCCAGACTGGAGTTCTCTGCGGGCAGACACAGCTTCATTTGTCACAGTCTCCCCGTTCAGCCACAGAGCAATGTACACAGAGGGACCGCAAAGAATATTTGTTGCATTAAATCAGATCTAACAAACAGCGCTCTTTCCCAGCAGCTCGGCAGATAGGAACAGATGCCTTTGCTAATCGCCCCTGGATGCATGGTTTAACACAGGTTCAATTCGGCGCTGTAGATCTATATATCAGAGCCAGAACCAGTTAGCTGTCTGGTTCATAACGGCCAAGCACTGGCCTCCCACAAGATGGGCACTGGGCCTTGTCGCTCAGAGCACAGCCTCAACAAACCCCAGCAAATTGAATTGACCACTTGTACCTGCCTCGTACAGAAATGGTCAAAATATCATTTTCCTTCAGCTCTGGGAAATTGAAAAGACAAATCAATTAGAGTGAGGCTGAGACTCGAGACTCACTCTTCCTCGAGAAAATCTGCTTTTAGTTCCCCAGGGTTAAAAGGCTTCTGCTTGCGCCCATTTTGTCGTTGAAGGGCAGAAACCCACTTCGAACGAACGTGAGCAGGGCCTAGAGTGCGTCGGCCCCCTTCACAAGGTGATGAGCGGGACTCATCACTGGGGACCCATCACCGGGCATGGTGTTGGCACTCGTTACCGGAAAATGCGTTCGCACTCGCCACTGGGGAGTCTCCGGGCTTTCCGACCCCAGGCTGCCTCCAGGGCTCAGAGAGCATCATCAGAACACCGTCTGGATACCCCTCCATCCCTAAGCTGTGCTCGTCTCTCTCGGTTGCCTTTCTTCTCTGGTGGGCTGTCTCCTCATGGCAGGTGCGATGGCCTCTGGTGGCCCTAAGCTCATGTCCCCATGGCTTATGTACGAAGAAAGACACACATACCCTCCTGCCCAGATCAAAAGGCTAATCTCCTAGAAAGACTTTGATTGCTTGTACTGGGTCTCAAGGCCACCTCAGGCCAGACTCTGAGGACCAGGGAACTATGAGATGGCTGGCCCGTTCCAGGTCACGGGCTCACCTCCGAGGAGGAAAAGTGAGGACCGTGTTGATAGCACCAGTGTGACCCCCTGGGATGAGGAGATAGTTCCCCAAAGAGACGAATGTCCGCACGTAGACATTTTCCGTCCACTCCAGGAACTGTTTGAAAGGGAGGCAGTTACCGCGGGCTGCTCAGCACAAGCAGGGGTGCTGAGGCCGCCTTGCCCAGCTTTGCAACAGTTGTCTGGGCGTCTCCTCCTGGCTCTATGTGCGGTCACATCGCGCTGGCAGCTTGAAGCCGGCCGTGGTGGAGGTGGGACACGGGCTCCGAACCAGGCCTTGTTTTCCCGAAGAGTCTGCTGTTAGACGTTTACCAGCGCCCCGCCGTAAGCTGTCATGGGCCCCGCCTAAATAAAACGTGTGTGTGCGCGCGCCTGCCCTTGAAATCGGAACGACGAGCCCCTGGTTCTCTCCAAAGATCCACGGTCTCAGGACGCACTTACTTCTTCCAGACTGGTTCATCAGCGTCTGTGTTCTGAAGTCCAGATGCCCATGTGTTTAAAGAATAGCCCTTCCACACCTGGACAGGGGGTCCACACCCCGGACAGGGGGTCCGTACCCGGACAAGGGGTCCACACCCTGGACATTGGGTCCACACCCCGGACAGGGGGTCCACACCCTGGACAGGGGGTCCAGACAGGGGGTCCACACCCGCACAGGGGGTCCACACCCCGGACAGGGGGTCCACACCCCGGACAGGGGTCCAGACAGGGGGTCCACACCCCAGACAGGGGGTCCGCACCTGCACAGGGGGTCCACACCCCAGACAGGGGTCTACAGCCCGGACAGGGGTCCACACCCCGGACAGGGGTCAAGACAGGGGGTCCGCACCCAGATAGGGGGTCCACACCCCAGACAGGGGTCTACACCCTGGACAGGGGGTCAAGACAGGGGGTCTGCACCCTGGACAGAGGGTCCACACCCAGACAGGGGGTCCACACCCCAGACAGGGGTCTACACCCTGGACAGGGGGTCAAGACAGGGGGTCTGCACCTGGACAGGGGGTCTACACCCCAGACAGGGGTCTACACCCTGGACAGGGGGTCCACACCCCGGACAGGGGTCAAGACAGGGGTCCGCACCCTGGACAGGGGGTCCGCACCCAGACAGGGGGTCCACACCCCAGATAGTGGGAGAGGCTCCCGATATTTATTTTTTGCAGATCCCCCCTTTCCATTGCCCCTTCCCCTCGCCGGCAGCTGAGATGAGCGGGATCCCGTGCTGAGAGCAGAGCCATTAAGTGGCTCCCCCGGCGACAGGCCTGTCTCCTTCCCCTGCCCGCCCTGGGATTTGTTGTCCTCCTCTCAGAGCTGCAGAAGAGAAGTTATTTTCTCTTTGCAATTTCTACCACTTGCCTTCCCCCCTCTTTTTGCCTCGGGTGGAGCGGGAGCCCAGCTGGCCTGTCAGCCCCGAGGGAGAGGCTCACGGGCCATTGGCTTGAGTGGCAGCGTCCCCGTGCTTGGGGAGGGGAGGTCCGGGGCTCCCTCCAGGAGGCAGCTCAGCCCAAGGACCCGCGGATCTGATGAGACAAGGGCAGGTGGCAGGTGACTGAGGTGGGGCAGGGGCTGCGGCGTCAGAGTGAGGTTAACCGAGGGTCTTTGCCTCAGAGCGGTGTGCCACAGGTGGCCTGTGAGGGAGCAGGCTGGCTTCGTATTCCTGGGCTCTTTTCGTTTCTTCAGGTGGCTTTGCCATGTGGCACATGGCCGTTTCGTACTCTCCACCTTTGGAGAGGGCAGACTGGAGGCCAGAGGCCCAGGGAATGCGGGGAAACCATCTGCCGTCTGATGTGTGCACACGTAGAGCTGTCCCCGGGGACTTTCCGTCAATACGGTGACCGTCGCTGTGTATGGTGGATCCCCGGGTGAGAGAGCGCTTAGGGTGTAGGGGACACTCAGGAATTCCATGAGCATTAATTAAACGCCTGCTGGAAGCCAGGCACTGTGATAGAGGGAATTTAAAGAGTGAATCGATAGATAACATTTGTGGGGTTTTTGCTTGTTTCTTAAGTGTTTATTTATTTATTTTGAGAGACAGAACTCACATGGAAAAGGGGCAGAGGGAGAGAGAGAGAGACAGAGAGAGAGTCCCAACTCAAGGCTCAATCCACCAACCGTGAGATCATGACCTGAGCCGAAATCAAGTCAGACGCTTAACCGACTGAGCCACCCAGACGCCCCAATATATCATATTTGAATGCAAGTCCTGAGCCCATGGTTTCCCCACCCGGGTGGGGTGAGACCTTCCATTCTTTCTACGTGACTCTAAACAGCTGCTTACTGAGTGCTGATCCCCACCCTCCCTGCTCTCTTGAAAACTCTCTTGTCCCCTCTCCCTTTCTCAGCATATGTCTTTGCTCCCATTTCCATTTCAAAACAGACCCCATGGGAGGAGGCAGCAGAGCCAAGGTCAAGGGGAGACTCTGGACTCAGATAATATCCAAAACTTTAAAAAGATTCCAATTCATTGATCCAATAAACTCATTTGCAGGAATGCAGCCTAAGAAACTACACAGGTCAACAAAGATACAGAAAAACACAGTTCCCAGGAGGCCCCTGACCTGACCAGTTAGCTCCAGGTCTCGGCTTAATTAACAAAGATGTTAATTACAAAACTTTCTGGGCCGGTTCAGCTTCCTTCATCTGGCCGATACCCACACTGTAGTCCTGCCTGTGAGGGTTGGGGCAGTTTGTTCTCTGCCTTTCTTCCATCTCTCCTCGGTCTCCTCTGATGTGTCACATCTCAGACCCCTTGTCCACGCGACCCCTTCAGCTGTTCTCTAGATTCCTACAAACCTGAGGGAGAACGTCTTATGTTTGAGCAAAAGCTGACCTAAGACAATAGCTAATTGCCCTCAGTTGTAAGAACGTACACAACCTCTTCCCAGTCTGTATTTTTTATTTGCAAGATTACGGACCATGTCATTCTATATCCGTTCAGAATTTCGTCAGAAGGCAAATGGAATACATCGGAGGCAGCCTCGGGGTTTCCTACCTGGTCCTGCGTCACCCATGGCCAGCTGGCACTCCTGGTTTATTTGTACCTTCTTTCCCACCTGAAAGCTTGAGTGACTGATTTGTGAAATAAATTGAAATTGCTTACTCTGTCTAAAAGCTTCCTATGGGCTCACTACCTATTTCTGAAGAAATTTTAATAACGCTTCTGGGTTTTAAAGTCAGCAGGAAACCTACAATCAGGATTGTTGCATTTTCCCCAATATCCAGCACAGGGCTCACGTGTAATAAGAAACTCAATACTATTTGCAGAACGAGTAAATTTTCATGGTAACTGGTAATTGCTGGTCTATAAAAGTTCTCTCCCCTATGTTTCCGCTATTGAGCAAAAATGATTTTTGTATTTGTAACCAACTAGACTCATTTCAGACGGAAATACTCATCTATAATTGTCCTAGTACAGGAAGCACCAAGCTCTCAAGGCAGAAATAATAAAGCCACCTAACCAGGTTTCATACCTGCACAATTTACCTAAATAGAGATCGCCCAAAGAAGTTTTGTCAGCAGTCTGAAAAGTTTCTCATAAGATTTTTTAAATATATTTTATGGTCAAGATGTTGTAGTACCCTCCCAGGACTAATTCATATCTGGCCAAGAAAAAATCGCATTTTCCCATTTGCATTCCGAAGTCTGAACTTTTATTTTATAAATGAATTTTCCCTCCAATTCAGGAACTACTGGCTGCATTACAAATTTTAATGCTACTATTATAGGACCATAATTTTAAAAACCCAGGGTTCTCCAAGGGCTCCTGCAGCTAGCCATCCCTCCACTTTATTAAAATGAATGAACAGATGTACAATTTATTTCTGCCGAGCTATCATCTAAATTCATAAGCTATTTCTCAAGTGTCTGAAATCCACGTTGGGTTCCCATTTTCTTTGCCTCAGAAAAAAAAAAATTGCACTCCCTCATTTATCACTCTGGGGACATAAACGAGAAGTCTACTCTCCACTTCATTCACTTTAGACTAATATCCTCGACACAATTTAAATCCCATCTCTTCAAGGCCATTCAACGAGAGCAAGGCAGGGGAACAGCCCCGCAGCCAATTGGAAGACCAGCCAGTTCAGTCTCTCGAGCTGGCCCCCGAGCCGCAAGGGAAGGGAGCCTGCGTCACACCTAGAATCTGCAGTAGACGAGACAGTCGAGGACCGTCAAAGTTGAATTCAGCGCCAGTAACCAAGATGTGTCTCAGCTTCCACCTTTTATAGAACCCTCAGATCACACTGTTTCCCGTGTGCTGTCGTCTGATTATGAGTGGGCGACACCAGGGTGCGTGGGTGGCTCAGTCGGTTGAGTATCAGACTTCAGCCCAGGTCATGATCTCATGGTTCGTGAGTCTGTGCTGACAGCTCGGAGCCTGGAGCCTGCTTCAGATTCTGTGTTTCCCTCTCTGTCTCTCTGCCCCTCCCTGCTTGCTCTCTCTCTCTCTTTCTCTCTCTCTCTCAAAAATAAATAAACATTAAAAAAAGTTTTTAGAAACTTGTTGGAGACAATTAACAGATTCATCTTGTATTAATGGACATTTAGCCAAGCTCTGAAGACACCCACGCTGATCCCAGATTGACGTTAAATCCCGGCACCGCCGTTTTTTCTGGCTGTGTGAGCTTAGACATATTACTTAACCTCTCTGAGATCTGATTTCTTTATTAGTAAAATGGAGACAAACGTAGTCACCTCGTAGTAAGGATTAAATAGAGCATTTTAACATCAAGGCCAATAATAGATGATGAGCACAGAGCCTGGCATTTGGCTCAATGAGAGCGCCATTGTGATAATTATAGCATCCCAGAGACACATCCGTGCCCAGGAAACATTTGGGCTGAAATTACAGAGCACCCCACTTCCCCAGTCTTGCATCTGCTGGCATGATTCAAGGGAACCGTGAGGAAGGCATTTTGTAGCCGGCAAATGCAATCGATGAGGGTACGTCGGAAAGAGACAGAGTGAAGCGCTCAGGTTATCTGACAGAGCTCTGCTCCCTGAAGAATTCTGTTTATGAGATTCTGGAGGAACTGGGCAGTAAAACTTGCCTGAGTTTCTAGGTCTGCATGGAAGTCTGCCCTGCATCTATAAATGCAGCCCAGGTTTAGGACTTTAATAAGATTCTGAGCGTTGTTTGTTTGTTTGTTTTCTTTCCACCGCCATGTCGCTTGGAGGAAAACATCCTGTTAACTCCATCCGCTTGAGCTCTGTGACCGTTCTGTCATTTCCGCCCAGGCTTCTTTCTTTTTTTTTTTTTTTCCCCAAGTAACGTTCTGGTGGGAGAAGGTAGGCTCTGCTGGTGCCTGGAAGACGGGCATAAAAATGATGGAGTTCTTTCATTTAGCAGAGACGTAGCTTCACGAGGCCAGTGTCAACAGGGCACGTTCCCCAAAGAGCAGTAACGCTTTGGGAGGGAAGGAAAGAGGAAAGTCACATCAAGATGGGCCGGTGAGATGGCTCCTGGGGAGCCACTGGAGTGCGGTTTGTCAGCGTTCGCACAATAAAGTATTGCGGAGGGGAGCCAGCCGTGGTGACCCGTAACAGCTCCTGACAGAGCTCGGTCTCTGCATTTGTCAGTAGCCCCGGTCAGAGCTGCCATTGTTGCCACTGATGACTTCGTGGGCTGTTGTGCCGTATGGGGCCCCGCTCAATCCCGTCATCTCTGCTTGGCCAAACCACGTGTCAAGGTCACGGTTCCCAGACCCCCCACCCCCCACCCCCAACCAAGATTTCAAAGTATCATTCACCAGCTGGGCAAAGTAATAAGATAAGCTGTCCATAAGACAAGGCTGCTTTGGGGCTTTGAAATTCCAGCAAGGAAGCCAGTGCCGCTGACAGAAATGCGACGATTTGAGAGTACAGGATTTTACAACACAACGAACCCAATTACTTCAACCCTTGGCGTCTCCTGAGATAGAATCCAAGGAGGAGACGAGGCGGGGGAGGGCTTTAATTCCCACCTGGTTCCAGTTGTCTCTCTGTTCATGCTGTCAGGTTGACTAGAAGGACCATTTTTATCCCTTCAAAGTTCCAGCTTTGTCCCTGCGTCTTATTTGCAGGATGGGGTGGGGTGACGCGTGGGGGGGTGACTTGGGTGTCAGGGGACCCTCAGTTCCAGTATTATCTCCATCACCTGCCAGCTCTTGGCTGTGACACGAGTTCCCTCACTGTTGTGACCTTGTTCCCTCGCCTGGGAAATGGGGGTGTTAATGACAATGGCCAGCGGTTCTGTGCAGGACGGCGTGCACAGTGACTTCTCTGCATGTCACATGACCCTCACCGCCTCCTTATGGGGTAAGTTCTAGTCCCTCCTGTTTGCAGACGAGGAAGCTGGGCTCCGGCAGGTTCGGGGAGGTGCCCAGCTTACAGCTGGCCTGTCACGCAGCTGGCATTCCGTCCGAAACTACAGATTGCCCTCGAGGTCAGCCACCGATCCTGGCATTTTGTCACCTTTGAACCCACGTTACTGACACTGATTTGGGGTAGTCCACCACTCTCCGCTGATTAAAGGCTGTACCTGAGTTCATTTTATTGGCCAAGAATCCTAGGATTGTCCCATTGTGTATGTTGGTTCAGGGCGTTGAAAAACATCCCCTGTCCTCACTCTCTATGGAAAAGCAAGTCTGAAAAGTATTGCTTTGAACATGGTGCTGCATAGTCTTTTCAAAGACTACTTCAAAGACTTTTCCGCCACTCTCTCTTAGCTAACTCAGCACAAAGGCTGAGCCAGCCAGATTAGGAAAGTTTGTGGTTGGCTTTTTTTTTTTTCCAGTTTATTTATTTAAGGGAGAGAGAGAAAGAGGGAGACACAGAATCCAGAGCAGGCTCTAGGCTCTGAGCTGTTAGCATACAGCCCAACGCAGGGCTCAAACTCAAAAACCACGAGATCATGAGCTGAGCCGAAGTCAGATGCTTAACCGACTGAGCCGCCCGGGTGCCCCCTGCCTTGTAGTTTTTTAAAATTACATGGGCTATGATTTTTGGTTTTTCTCTTTTTCTCTTTAAGAGAGAGAGAGAGAGAATGGGAAGGGAGAGAGAGAGAGAGGGAGAGAGAGAATCCCAAGCAGGTTCTGCACTGTCAGCGCAGAGCCCGACACAGGGCTCGAACCCACAAAGTGTGAGATCACGAGCCAACATCAGAAGTCAGATGCTTAACTGACTGAGCCACCCAGGCGCCCAGGCAAGTTTGTTTTAATATTACCTGGAGTGGCTTCTCATACGGGGCTCATTTCTCCCCTGAAAGATTTTCGTTTTTCTGTTGTTATGATCAGATTGATCATAATATCTCCGAGGGAGATGGTATCTGGTTGAAATACTTGCTCAGAGGGGACCCCCCACTAGCTCTTTGAAGCCCTTTCCCCTCCCCCCGCCCTCCCCCTCAACCAGAAAGCACCGCCACTCGCAATAGGATGCATCTGAATTCGGGTTCTGGGCCTGCACCACGTGTGGAAACTGAACAACAAAGCGATTTCCACCAGGAGCAAGCCTGTCCCCTCCACGTTAACAGTAGTATCGGCCATGTAGCCCCAGAATGCACGTCTTCAGGCTTATCTAGAAAACCAACTGAATTGTTTTTACCTTTTCATTTTTAAATGACTACAGACACCCAGGATGTTGCAAAAAAACAGTGCACAGCGGCCCCTGACCCCTTCCCCTAGCTTCCCCGGTGGTAACGTCTCCTGCGACTGTAGAATAACACTGAGACCAGGAGGGAGACGTGACACAGGGCTGTTACCCAGACCTGACTCAGCTTCCGCCAATGTATGGGGCGGGGAGGGGGGGGATTGGGGCCCAGGGTGGGGGGTCTCTACATTTGATCGCATGCACAGATTTGGGTAACACCACCCTCAGGACACAGGACCCCTCCACTATCCCAAGGGCCAAGATTACCTCTTGGTTGTCCTTAACGTTGTACCTACCTTCCCCCCACACCTGGCCTTGGCCTCAGATCACCACCAGTCTGTTCCCCACATCCATAGTTTTGCTATTTCAAGGACGGTACGTAAGTGGAGTCATACGATACGCAACTCTCTGAGAATGACTTTTGTCACTAAGCACCGTGCCCTTGAGAGCCATCCAAGGAATGGCACTTACCAATATTTGTTCCTTTTTATTGCCTGAGTAGTACCACCCACTGAGGGACGTTTGGCTGCTTCCTCATTTGAAGCAATTGCAAATACAGCTGCTATGAACATTCGTCTAGAGAGGTTTTTGCGTGAACGTTAAGTCTTACATTTTTCTGAGATCGATGCCCAAGCCTGTAATGCTGGGTCACATGTTAGGTGCATGTTAGGTTTTTGTTTTTGTTTTTTTAAAAGTTCATTTATTTAGAGAGACAGAGTGTGAGGCAGGGGAGGGACAGAGAGAGAAGGACACCCAGAATCCGAAGCAGGCCCCAGGCTCTGAGCTGTCAGCCCAGAGCCCGATGTGGGGCTTGAACTCGTGAACCACGAGATCATGACCTGAGCCGAAGTTGGACGCTCAACCGACTGAGCCACCCAGGCGCCCCGAGTCTTAACTTTTTATTGGCAAAAACAGCAACAGCCTATGCACACACCGCGTTCCATTTTTTTCAGGAATTTCTACCTCTCCTCTAAAACGGGAAAAATAATGCTCCTTATTTGCTCAGGCTATGGTGAGAATCAGATGATTCGGGGTGTGTAGGGAGCTTAGCCCAGCGCCGGGCACGTGGTAATCACTCGGTAAATACAGGCTGCTGGGCTGTTACTTTTCTTTTTCTCTTTTTGCTTTTTTACCTGGCTTGCTTGGTGCCTGCTTCGGATCTTAGCCTTTGTCAGTGGCAGCAAATGGCAGAGAATCCCTCCCGAAGTTTCCGTAATTCAAGACGGCTCACAGAAGCCTTTGGGAGGTTGGTTTCCCCCTTTGCCCTGCCTAGGGTCCCTCCAGCTGGAGTGAGATACAGGGTATCTCAGCTTCTTGGTTTATTTACACGAGTGGCGACTTGGAGCTTATCAGCAGCACCCCAGATTTCCTGCGGCCTTTGTAGGTGATCCAAGTGGATCCCCACCTGACCTTATTATCCCTTGTCCAGTGCACAGCCACTCGCTCACCGCCCCCCCCAATGTATCCCCAACCCCTCCGCTAAGTGCGAGCCTCACAGAAAGATGTCGCTCCATTCCTGGAGACTGTTTGCTAAACCTCCATATGGCCTGTCATGTCATTTTCACACCTTTCACCTAAGGAGGGGACTTTAACCAGGGTAACTGGGGGCAGAATCTGCCCCATCACCCCACATGCCCCCACCCCACCCCCATCACCACACACACACAGCAGTTGGGTGAGCTCCAACTGTGTCCTTGCCTTTTACCATCTAGGAACCAAAGATTGTGTAATCGCTTTATCTCAGCTCTGTCTTCATATGTGCCCCCTGGAATGGCCCCTATTCTCCCAATTTCATTAACTTAACACATTTTATTTGCACTAAGTAAACCCAAGGTTGTTTGTGCCGTCCGACACAACAGATTTCCCTTCTGATCAATAATGCCAGGCAATTAACCTCTTCATTCATTTTGATGGCTCTGTATCGTGTTCTGTCCCACAGGAAGCCCACAGTTGGACCAGTCTCCTATCACGGCACATTTTGGCGGTCTCTGGTTTTCCCTTTTATATACATCACAGTGAGAAAGATGCTTGAATGTGCACATGTATGGTTTTGTAGGGTAAACTCTCCCAAGTGAAATGCCTGGTCCAAAAGATAGGAGCTTTTTTTATTATTTTTTAAATTTTTTTTTAATTTTTTTAATTTATTTTTGAGGCAGAGAGAGACAGAGCATGAGCAGGGGAGGGGCAGAGAGAGAGGGAGACCCAGAAGCCGAAGCAGGCTCCAGGCTCCGAGCTGTCAGCACAGAGCCCGACGCGGGGCTCGAACTCACCGACTGTGAGACCATGACCTGAGCCAAAGTCGGACGCCTAACTGACTGAGCCATCCAGGCGCCCCTAGATATGAGCATTTTTAAACTACAGATATAGTTTAAAACTATAAACTATAGTCCTTTCTCGAATATGGTCAAAGTGCTTTCAGATTCTTTCACCTTTTCATCCCATGAGCCACGCTGCCTGGCTCCTACCTGACAGCGGGGAAAGGTCTTCCCGGGCTCCAACAGACACAGAGGACGAGGTTCGTGGTCCAGGAAGCACCCGGGCACAGAGCAGGGGTAGGATTCTGAACCCGTGAAAGCGCTCGCGTACATAGCAGGGCCCCAGGGAAGTGGGATCCCAGGGCCACGCCGTGTGGATGGGCACGAATCCGCTCCACGCCCTATGAACCTGCAACACAGCTTCTAAGAGGAGCCGGGGAAGGTCAAGATGTGGAAGGAGCCAGCAGGAGCAATGCAAAGAAGGCCTGATACCCTCAGAGCGCATTGCTCATACTCCAGGGGCTGAATATCACACAGGAAGAGCCGGATATTCTGGGCTCTTCTCTGTTTGGACCCCCACCTGCAAGATGCCCACCCTTGAACCTAACCCCATGCCCAAGCTACCCTGGATCCCACGTGCATCAAAGTACTCCAACCCCAACTGTGGCTTTCTCTGGAAAGCTCTGCCGGGAAATCCCCCGAGAGCGATGGACCGTCACCTCCGCTTGCCCCATCCTGTTCACTAGAGCACCTACGCAGGCCGCCCAGGTGCAGAGACCTCACCAGCCGCCGCGCGGCAGGTGGCCAGTGGGGAGTGATGCAGCGGGAGCATGGGTGTCTGGGAAAGGACGGCGAAAACAGGAGAAGACGGCCCTGTGTCCGATAGATTCAGCACAGCAAGACTGTGGACAACCAGGATAATAAACAAAGGAGTCAAAAGGACCCTCCCCGCACCGCATGCAAGGAAAAGAGAGGGAGATTTTTAGTTGAAAATCTTTTGGCCATTACTTCGAAAGGTGATGGCGTGTCCTTTCCTGTCATTCTCCTGTCGCCGCGTAACCTGGGGCTGCCGTTGTCCTGGTTGCCTCAGAGGAGGCTCATTCTCGCGCCAGTGGGGGACACTGAGCCCGAGGGTCTCACGTGCTAGCACCGCTTCCCCCGGGGACACGGGACCCTCCGTGTGAGGAATGGCGCACAGACAACCCTGGGTGTGCATCCTTTCTCTCCACTTCCTGGCCAAGTGATTGTCCTGTGCCTCAGTTTCCTCACCTGTAAGTTGCAGCTCACAGTAGAACCTACCTCACCAGGGGACCAATCAGCCCAGGACATGACGTGGAGACAGCGGGCACACGTTAGCTCTTGTCGTTACCGCCCCACTAATGAATCATTTTGCTGCGGTCAATCTGCAGAGTGTAGATTCCTTCCGGAATCAGGCCTGTTTGAGTTTGCTCAGTTCAGCCAGATCCCCCTCCTACAGCCTGTTCCCCAAATCTGCAGCCATGAAACCCCCTCTGGTGGCCTCTGGTGGCCTCCGGTGGCCTGCTTGTTATATCAGAAGAAGGCAGTATCCACCTGTCACCTTTACCTGCTAATGAGCTCTGCCGGCCTCGTCTTCCTTTCTTTTCTTCCGGGAGGTCCTGGAGGTCTGCCCCACGCCTCTGTGACTCCAGACCTCCTCTCTTTCTTGGGGCTTACTTTCCTCTGACCTCCCACCCACACCCCGAGTGGGGAGAGGGGAAGGTTGCCCATCAGTTGCAGAAGGAAGCTCATCTTTTTGTTTTGTTTGCGAAGGTTTCTTCCTCTCGCACTTGTGCTGCCATAGCAACCACATTAGATGTGGGCCCACTTTGAAAACACTCCTTTCCTGCAACACTGTGTGCACGTGCACGTGTGTGCTTGTGGGTGTGTTACATCAAGTTACTTATGAGCTTCCTTGAAACCTGATGGTCAAAGGACTGCGTTTTGTTCAGAAGTCGCTGTAATTGACAGAGGAAAGTTCTGGGTTTTGCCATGTTCAGAGATCTCTGGAACGTGTACCCCCCCAGAATGGCCCCCTTTCGTCCTCAGCACTGGTAGCGTCTGTGACGTGTGACGAAAAGCGCTGTCCAGAGTGGCGGCATTAGCGAGGTGCTGTTTCTGGTGTACGTCCGAGGGGAGCCCTGCAGCCAACTAGGAAGAGATTCTGTTCAGGTGGCCCCTCGGCCGTCGGCCCCACCAACGGGGCCCAGAAAGGTAGCCACCACCATTTCTGTTACGGTCCCCATTACAGTTCCCTGGCCGAGGGCAGGCCTGTCCTCTGAGATGCATTATAGACGCAATAAGGTCAAACTTCACATCAGGCGACCGGAACCTAGGGACCACACATTTCGGTTGGTTCCCTGATTCACAGCCTCTCCTGAGTCCTCTGGATGCAGGACTGTGGGAAGGCAATAAACACATCAGTTAATGCGACCCAGGCCCACACCTTGGGAGGACCTGTATGGGGTGAGTGGGACACACATGACTCCTCTCCCAGACCTTTGGCTTACCCCAGTCTGCTCTAGTCCTTGGAGTCACGTGGATTTTCCCTCCAAGGTACCTGCAGGCCTGCCCTCCCAGGATCCTGAGAGCCTCCCATAGGACTCAGGGAGACTTTTCAGGGTTGTTTTCGTTCTGCAACCTTGCCCAATGCACTGATTTTAGCAATGTTGCAAAAAGATTGGACTGCAACGCCAGGGCCCAGGACCCGCCAACGTCCTTCCTGGGTGGTGGCCGTGGTCACTGTCACCCTCCTCCCTGGGCTGAGTCGCTGAGCCCTGCTTCTCCACCTGCTTTGCTTTGCTTGAAGTGATCAGACTGTAGGTTTTAACCACTGGGTTTCTACTGATATGGAAATTTCCGCCCTCTGTTTCTGTTGGCGCAGGCCCCGGGGATGCTCAAACTGCACACAGCCCCTGATTTGCCCAAATTTTCTTATTTTAAAAACGCAAACTGGCGGGGCGCCTGGGTGGCTCAGTCGGTTAAGCGTCCGACTTCGGCTCAGGTCATGATCTCGTGGTCTGTGAGTTCCAGCCCCGCGTCAGGCTCTGTGCTGACAGCTCAGAGCCTGGAGCCTGCTTCAGATTCTGTGTCTCCCTCTCTCTCTGGCCCTCCCCCGTTCATGCTCTGTCTCTCTCTGTCTCAAAAATAAATAAACATTTTTTTAAAAATTTAAAAAATAAAAAATAAAAACGCAAACTGAGACCTTGAGCCACCCCCCTTCCGCTCTCCCTCGGCCCCCACCTCTGTGTTCATTTTCTGTCCTCTCTAGCGCTCCTTTGCTTTCTTCTCCTCTCCTGTCTGCTCCTCTCTCTCTCGCCTTTTCTTCTGTGCGTCTCTCTCTCCCCATCTCCCCTCTCTCCCCCTTAGTTTTTCTCTCCCCCTGGCTCTCTCCGTGCTCCTCAACAACCCCCACTGTCCCAACCTGCCACTAAGCAGGAAAAAGTCAAGCTGAAAGCTTCACCTTTTTACTTAAGATTCCCGAACTCTGTGACAGCTCCTGTTTTCCATATTCAAATCCCAGCCCCTTTCCCCCTCCTCACTCCCTGCCCCCCCCCCCCCCGCTGTCCACACCCCCAGCAGGTATAGCAGCCCAGGTACAGGAGCTACGCCGGGGAAGGGCCTCTCGGGACTGTGGCCTGGGTCCCCTGAAAAGCCTCCTTGGCCCCTGTTCAACAGACCCAGGAAGGATTCTTTTTTTTTTTTCAACTTTTTTTTTTTTTTTTTAATTTTTGGGACAGAGAGAGACAGAGCATGAACGGGGGAGGGGCAGAGAGAGAAGGAGACACAGAATCGGAAACAGGCTCCAGGTTCCGAGCCATCAGCCCAGAGCCTGACGCGGGGCTCGAACTCACGGACCGCGAGATCGTGACCTGGCTGAAGTCGGACACTTAACCGACTGCGCCACCCAGGCGCCCCCCAGGAAGGATTCTTGAACAGGATGTTTTCTCCTGTAATTATATCTCAACATGGACATCTTACATCGTTCCTTGATTGCAAGTAAATGTACAAGGCTTATTTTTGTGTTCCATAGCCTCACAGAGACTGTCCATATCTCAGTCTTTAGCAGCATGGGCGGAGGCGAGGAAATGCAGGCTTCCCTCAGGAAGGAATGAGAGGGGCAGAGATGAGGCTACTCTTTCTTTGCTGTGCTTCTTAACTGAAGGTTCTAGAATGTGTTTACAGACTGGAGAGCAGGGAATGGGGTTCACACTGAAGGAAGGGAGCTGGCCGGCCCCTCCAGCCAGGGCACAGAGGTCACAGGGAGAGGGTGATGAGGTCAGGCTGCTGAGTACATGGCCCCTGCCCACCTCCCTGGTCTCCCTCCCCTTTGGGGCACCACTTACGACAGCATAGGACAGCGTGGAGGGCAGGCATAGGTGGAAGGGCTTGGGAGCACACTTCTCAAACTGACTTAGTGCCCTGTCACCTGGGATCTGGTTCCAAAGCTCTAGGGTGGGACCCTGAGTCTGCATTTTCATCCAGCTCCCAGGTGATGCCCATGCCTCCAGCCCAAGGCCCACGCTTCCAGTCGGCAGGGTTTGGAGAACCTGGAGAAGCCATAGGCCCCAGGGCGTAATCCTTCATTTTCCCCAAGCTGGAGTCTGAACACAGCTCCAACTGGACCAAGTGGACCACCCTCCCTGCAGGTGACAGGACCGCCTCTTGTCCCAGCCCGTCCTTCCTTGCATCCCCACCACCGACCCGGGTCTGTGTCCACTTGCCATACACGGGCATGGGGCGTGTTTATTAAAAAGTGAGAGGCGGGCAAGTGTCGGGAAGAATGGAAAGCAAGAAGAGCTACCTTTCTTCTTTTAGAAGAGGGATTATCAGTTGCTAATTCAAAAATTGTAGAGTAATGAAAACTACATCAATAATTTTCATAATAATTATAGTCTTCCATTTTACCCTTGAATGTTTTCCTGGCAACGTCTGATTCAGTTATTCCAGAAAATGTTACTATGCTATTTCAGTGTTTTCCTCGGAGACTTCAGTCTAGAGCCAGCTTGATGATCAATCTTTTTTTTTTTTAAACATTTATTTATTATTGAGAGACAGAGAGAGACAGAGCATGAGCATGGGAGGGGCAGAGAGAGGAGGAGACATAGAATCTGAAGCAGGCTTCAGGCTCTGAGCTGTCGGCACAGAGCCCGACGCGGGGCTCGAACCCACGGACCGCGAGATCATGACCTGAGCCCAAGTCGGACACTTAAGCAGCCGAGCCACCCAGGCTCCCCAGCTTGATGATCAATCTTATCCTGGGGGATCTGTGGGCTGCCAATTCCAGGCAGATGTTTGTAGGGAGGCCCTGGCCTGGTTGGGCTAGATCAGTGATTCTCAGCCAGGGAGGAATTTTCTGTGTGTGTGTGTGGGTGTGTCTCTCTCTCTCTGTCTCTCTCTCTCACACACACACACACACACACACACACACACACACACACACGTGTGCCCCCCTGGGACTTCTGGCTGTGTCTGAAGACATTTTTGATGTTTGCACCCTGGGCATTGCGGGCATCGAGTGGGTAGAGGCCAGAGAAACTGCTGAACACCTTAACCGCACACAGGGCAGTCCCACCCAACAAATCATGATCCAACCCATAAGTCAATAGTGCTGAGGTTGAGAAACCGTATGGTAGTTTGCAAATACAATTAGGAACTAAAAAGTGTTGGTCAGGACATTGCTGATTATGTGCCACCAACTCTAAGTAGTTTATGTAACGAGGGAACTTCATATCGACGGAAGTGATGCTTAGCGGGACTAGGCTACTGTACCCAAAAAAACTCCGAAAGAGGCAAGTTAATTTCTTTGGTCACGTTCAGTACAGTGATGTGCACTGTAGCAAACCTCATTTCTTTGTTCATGTTGTCTGTGTTCATTATAACAAGGTGCATACAGTGCTTTTATGTCAGGCATGCATCTAGACATTCATAAATATTCTCACTTAATCATCATAGGAATCCCATGAGGGTAGATACCCTTATTTTCGTTTTGCAGATGAGAAAATCAAGACCCACAAAGGTTGTTTCTTGGCCAAAGCCACAGATGATAGAGCTTCATAGGGCACTAAACATAAGTAACTTTCCTCGTTTGTCTTTATCAATGTGAGAGAATGCCATGGGGGCACCCTTATCCCCACACGGACTCCTGTTGTCTCCCCACTGGTAACAGAGCCCAGAAAGGACAGAGAATGATTTTCCTCATCCTCCCTCTCTCGTCGGGCCTGATTCCCAAGGGAATGATTCTCATCCGTCTCTTCTCCCCGTGGGACTCAGCTGATGTCCTCAGAAACTCCACGAGCCACCTCTGGAAAGAAACGTGTGGATGTCCCGATGGGAATTACAATTGGGCCCATGGGGTCTATTTGAAGCACGAGTCAATGGTGCAGACACAGACGAAGGCCTGCAGAGCAGTTTCTTCTGACTAAGACGTTTCGGATTTAAATATAAATTAGAAGCTGTAAGTCAATTCCATGTATGAATTTGTACAAATCCCTTGTAATGAAAGCAGAAGGCTTCCCTTGTCCTTATTTGTACTGGGGTGTTAGCATCAGGAGCCTAACCAAGTGTGTCGATTTTCCCACAACTCGGGAGATTAAAGATGTACTTTTCTTGGTTAGAACTGGCTGAGTGCAGGGAGGAGGGCTGGCTCTCCATGAACTCTGGGGGGGTCTGTCTCGTTTCCGCATTAACCTGAGCAGTACCCCGTGCAAGCTGGGAAGGAGGAGGCCACTTTTAGTGTGTTGGCCAAAGGTTTTGAACGAGATAAGGCTCTCCTACATATTTCTCCCTCCCCAACCCTCGTGCCATTCAAAGAGGGAAGCCTGAGTCTCAAGTATTGCCTTCCCTCCCGTGGGACCCGGGGGCTGTGGGTCCGGGAAGCCAGCAAGCGGGACGCAGCCCCGTGTGTTTGAAAGGCGTTGGGCAGGTGCTGAATCCTTGCGGATGAACGACTTCAATCCACGCCACCTTCAACATGGAGTCGCTGGACGTCCCAGGACGTCCACTGCTGTGTCTATGCAGGAGAAAGAAAACATGAATCCACGCCAGAGCCTGTCCATGAACGTTCATAGCCGCATCGTTCACAATAGCCCCAAAGTGGAAATAACCCACCTGTTGGTCAATGGATGAAGGGATGTACAAAATGGGGTCCATCCATCCACAGCAGTCATCCACAAAAGGAACAGAGTGCTGGTACCTGCAGGAACGTGCATGGGCCTGGAAGACACTGCACTCAGTGAAACAAGTCAGACACACATGTTGTGTGATTCCGTTTGTATGAAGTGTGATAGGAACTCCATGCAGACAGAAAGCACAGTCACGGCTGTTCGGGGCTAGCCGGTGGGAGGAATGGGGTAGCTGTCAACGGGTACCCGATTTCTGTTCGAGGCAATGAAAACCAGGACCTCCAGGAGCTGGCCCTGTGATTTCACTGGCTAATGATTTCCACTGCTCTGCTTGGCAGCCCCTGTGACCCCCTGAGCATAGAACTGAGAGTTCTCAAGTTTCCCCACCAAGTGTGGCTCCCCCAAAGGAGTCTTCGCCAGTGAGGACCCGACATGCCCTAGGGGGGATCACAAAGCTCTTTCTAAGGCCTGAGCCCAACACCAGGAGGGGACCTTAGAGTCTCTCAAGCAGTTGTGTTCCTCCCTCCCTGCTCTTCAGAATCATCTGGGGAAGTTTCGAGGAATACGCACGTCTCGGCCCCACCCAGGAAAAACCTGTGCATGTGGGACCCCAGATCATCAACAGGTTTTCAAGGTTTGCAAGTGATTCTGATGTGCAGTCAGCGTTGAGAACCCACGGCTTGGGGTTGGGGGGGGCGCCTGGGTGGCTCAGTCTGTTGAGCGTCCGACTTCGGCTCAGGTCATGATCTCACGGTCTGTGAGTTCGAGCCCCGCGTCGGGCTCTGTGCTGACAGCTCAGAGCCTGGAGCCTGCTTTGAATTCTATGTCTCCCTCTCTCTCTGCGCCTCCCCCACTCACACTTCGTCTCTCTCTCCTTCAAAAATAAATAAACATTAGAAAAAGTTTAAAAAAAAAAAAAAAAGAACCCACGGCTTGGAGCGCCTGGGCGACTCAGTCGGCTCAACGTCCAACTCTTCATTTCTGCTCAGGTAGTGATCTCGTGGTTCATGGGATCGAGCCCCACATCAGGCTCCACACTGACAGTGCGGAGCCTGCTTGAGATTCTCTCTTTCTCTCTCTGCCCCTCACCCACCCACACACTCTCTCTCTCTCTCTCTCTCTCTCTCAAAATAAGTAAACAAACATTTTTTTTAACTTTAAAAAAGAGAGAAACAACCTACCACACTAGTCTGACACCTACGTCTCAGATAAGCAAGCAGGGACTCAGAGAAGTTACAGGATTGATGAGTTCGAGGTAAATCTCAACTTGCCCCACATCGCTGAAATTCCCACAGCTATAAATCTGCAGGATTGCATGAGCCAAGCTCCAAACTCTGGAACAGACCACGCTCTCGCTCCTAAAAAAGTCATTCTTCATCCAGATTTAAATGTTTGTGGTCAGACGCATATCTCTACAGAAAATCTCTTTGCTTCTCAACATGAAGCTATTTCCAATTCTCCGATCAGATGTACAGATGCATTTTGCTTTCTCTTACATTTTTTACAGGGAGCAGTTCAAGTGAGGGAGACATACTATAATCAGGTAGAATATTGTCTGCACTGGGCGTTCAGAGACTGAGGAATGCAGGCAAATTTGCTCCTTGGTTTTATGTTTCTCTATCTAATGTAGTGTTTATTTCAGTGGTTCCCTAAGGCAGGGATTTTCAGACTTCTGTTTTATCAGCAAATTTTTTTTTTCTTTTGAGGCACAATCTTGGGCAGGAACTCTCATACACCCAACAGACAAACCATAATTAACAGATTCCTTAACTCTCTATTGTTTGGGGGGAAACACCTGAAATGTTGCCAGGGCTCCCGCACCGTCTCTCAAATGGTCTTCGTTCCCAGGAACACGGTTTGACAACCACTACTGAAGTGCATTGTGTTCGTGTCAGTCCGGTGGCGATGTGTTTTCCTTTTGTTTCCTGGAGGTAAAGGCATGTTTTGTTATTTGGGCTTCTTCTGTGTGTGTACTTGGCAGATTAGAGGAGGCAAGGACATGAGGGGAAGAATACAGTCTTTAGCAGGTGCACTGCTGGGCCCCCCGAGAGCCCGGCCTGGCCGGCCATCGTCCTCGGAGATCATTTACTCAGCACCTCCTCAAAGGAAATGAACCCACACAGGGGACTGTGTACCGAGAGCACGCAGTGAATGAATATGGTTTCCATCTCTTGCCCGTTGGCCCATCCCCCTGCACCTGTACATCCAGAAAGCTGGGAGACACTTGGTCTCTCCTCTTGGTGGAAGGGGAACCACGGTTGGCAGCCCTCCAGGTGCAAAGCTCTCCTGCCAGCCCAGGGCTTCTCTGGGTGGGTCGCACCAACTAGGGGGCTGTGTATACGCCCCCCCTCCCCCGCCCCAGATCAAGAGCCACATGGCCTGGGAGGCCACTGAATCTTAGAGAGTGCTCTTTGCTCAAGAGCAGGCTTCTTTGGTGTTAAAGTGTTGTTCTTTACTACCGTTGAGCTATTCGCCTTCGTTCACCTGCTTGAAACACGTAGCTCAGGAAGCTCTGGTAACACACGGAACAGTTTACCAGGCCCCTTTATGACCGTCCTTCACCAGGCCTGGTTGGCTCTCGCTCTTTCCACAACAGAGATAACATGCAAATGCTTTTATCAAAGTATCCGGCACCAAAGAAAACCAGTAATTATCAGAAGAAATTAATGTTCGCCGGATCAAGAAAGGACTTTGATTATGTTTTCCGAAAAACAGCCTTTATCTTTTAGAGACACACAATG
Source organism: Panthera uncia (assembly GCF_023721935.1). Taxonomy (NCBI): domain Eukaryota; kingdom Metazoa; phylum Chordata; class Mammalia; order Carnivora; family Felidae; genus Panthera; species Panthera uncia. Next base: position 20,982,322 of record NW_026057589.1, read on the forward strand.
AAATATTTACAGATACAACGATATATCTGGGATTCGTTCCAGATAATACAGGAATGGGGAGACGTGGGTGCATAAAGGAAGCACAGTGGGACACAAGGTGACAGTCTCTGAAGCCTGATGATGTGCACACGGGGCTCTTTATTCTGGCTGCTTTTATAAATGTTTGAAATTCTCCATAGCAAGGTGAAAAAAAAAAAAAATACTTGAGGAGACACCTGTGGATCCCAAATCTTCACCCAAAAGGCCACATCTTCCCGCTGAGAATGGCAGACATCCACCACCAGCCTTGGTTTCCCGGGGCTCCGTTAGTTGCAAAAAGCAGACACCCTCTCAAGGTGGCTGGTGAAGATGTGGCTGTTGACAGGCCCAGAAGCTTCCAGGCGACAAGACGTGCAGGGAGCCCCGGGGCATGGGGGCAGGGCTGGGAAACCAGCCAGAGACCAAGGATGCCTCCCAATCTGTCTTTTGTCTTTTGAGTACCCTGGGAACTCTCCATTTTTCTTGCAGTGTGTCCATGCTTTTACCTCTCTATGCATCTGTTCATAGCTGTCCGAGTGACAGAGAAAAAGGTCACCTCATGCTCAACTACCCAGAAACGTAGGATTTAAGGACCCTTTATTTGTGATTATAGCCCCTATTTCTCTGAGTTCAGATTCTTAGAGAAACACCTGATTGCTCACAAAGCAGGCAATTACCTGTGAGTGGTTACCTGTGGTCGGCAGTGAGTCTGGTGCCACATCTGGGTCCAGTCCGCTCTGGTCAAGGAAGCTGGGGTCCCATGACACAAAAGGCACCCTAGAACACTCTTTGCAGCAGGGGCTGAGATCTTCTTTAAGGATCCTCAGAAAAGGAAGGCTGATGTCCACCATTTAGAATTCTGTCGTTTCTGCCATTTGAACTATAATTTAGTGTCACCCGCCTTTTTCTCAGTGAGACTGGAGAAGACGTGGTCCCCGTTCTCATCGCGAGACCCTCAAACACGTGCACCCTGGCATCTTCTCCCCTTAGGTTTTTACTCCACAGACAAAAACGACCCCAACATTCAATGTCTAATTATGGTGCTCTCACTTTATGGAAGATCTGCCATTTGAGGAATCAGAGACATGATCCTCACTTTCCAGAAGCTGACAGTTGGGAGGGGCATGCCCCAAGCTGTCTCTGCTTGAGAGGACAGGTAGGCTTTGCTTACCATTGCTGGACACCCGAGCCCTGGCATCTGGGGGCTCAGTTGGTTGAGTGTCCAACCCTTGATTTCAGCTCAGGTCAGGATGTCACAGTTTGTGGAGTTCATGGGATCAAGCCCCACGTCAGGCTCTGTACCAGCAGCACGGGGCCTGCTTGGGATTCTCTCCCTCTCTCTCTCTGCCCCTCCCCTGCTCACACTCTCTCTCTCTCTTAAAATAAATAAATAAACTTTTAAAAAAAGGAGGGGGGGAGAGAAAGGGGTATTTAGAGATTACAGAATTTTAACCAGATAGAGACAAGAGTCAAAGAGGCTTGCCAATGTCTGAAGCCATTATGGTCTGGTGGTTTCCCGAATATTCTTCTCCCATCTTGGTTCTACAGTCATTTGGGGGCCTGCCTATGCATGTTCTGTTAGGACATGGCTAGGAAAAGATTCAGTAGGTGGTGTTGTCTTATGGGCTAGCTGATGGTTTCTAGCCAAAGACCTTCAGAGTCCCTTGTGGGCCTCTGTTGTTAATCACTTCTTAGACATAAAGGCTTCTAATGAGGGGCGCCTGGCTGGCTCAGCCAGTTAAGCGTCCAACTTCAGCTGAGGTCATGATCTCACAGGTCAGAGTTTGAGCCCCACATCAAGCTCTGTGCTGACAGCTCAGAGCTTGGAGCCTGTTTCAGATTCTGTGTCTCCCTCTCTCTTTTTCTGACCCTCCCCCACTCACACTGTCTCTCTCTCTCTCTCTCTCAAATAAATAAACATTTAAAAACAATTTTTTTAATACAGAAGAACTTTATTTAGAACTCTGTATGCTTACTGGAATTTTTATTTAAATAATATAGGTTCTTGTTTATATGTTCTTTTTAACTATTAGATATGTTTTATTATGTGAACTTCACACACATAATTATATTTTATATTTTTGTATTTTATATATTTTAAATATTTTACATATTATATCACATATGTATAAAGTGCACATAAGCATTAGCCATAAGCTGAATTAAAGTGTCCTCCTATGGGGGCTCCTGGGTGACTCAGTCAAGTAAGCGTCCGACTTCAGCTCAGGTCGTGGTCTCACGGTTTGTGAGTTCGAGCCCCGTGTTGGTCTCTGTGCTGACAGCTCAGAGTCTGGAGCCTGCTTCGGATTCTGTGACTCCCTCTCTCTCTGCCCCTCCCCCTTGGGATCATGCTCTGTCTCTCTTTGTCTCTCAAAAAATAAATAAACATTAAAAAAAATTTTTTTTAATGTCCTCCTATGTTTCCTTCTAAAACTTCTATTATTTTACCTTTCACATTTTGTGTATGGTGTGAGGTAGGGATGGATATTCATGTTTTCTCCACATGGATATCCAATATCCAATGATCCAGCACCATTATTGAAATGGCCATTAGCTGGAAACTAAATCATGTCCAAACATGAAAGCATGAATAACTGACCACACATGCAGGCTTGGATATATGACAGTGGAGAAATGGGAGAAAACAAAATGTCTGGAGATGTCACTGGTGAGCAAAACATATAAAGGGGGTGACTGGGAGGGAATGTGTCAATCTACCGAGCTGTAAGCCCCCCAGGGGAGAGAAGAGTGTCACTTTCATTTACTGCTCTATTTCCTGTACCTGGTGACACTTCAGGAATATTTACTAAATAAATAAATAAACAAACAAACAAACAAACAAATATTTACCAAGTAAATATTTTACTAAATAAATATTTCTTGCATTTTTCCAACCTGGGGTGAATCCTAATCCTAGGTAGAAGGAAACCGGATACCTAATACAGCTATCCATTCTAATACAGCTATAGGCTAACATGATTTGCCTTGGCAATAAAGGGTCTGTTGTTAGAGCAAATCAGGGATACGCAAGTATGTGAGTGTCAAATGCTCCTAACTGAAAGGAGAGCTTTTCCACACCAATGCAGGGAAAGAAGATATCAACATAGATTATCCATTAAAAGCCAGACCCTGATAAGAACAGAGAGTCACAGGGGTTTAAACCATATTCTCCAATTTATTAGTAAAAATTTCATAGGATACAAAACAAAATCCCAAATCATCCCATCCTCACTAACAAATTCTGATTCCTTACTCCATTCCAAGCAATGTGCCAAGATTCTTAAATATATTATCTTATTTCTAGCAATCACAGTTTCTACCCATTAGGCTATTAGCAAGAGATTAGATTTTTCCAGTGAGTTCTATCCTTTATGTAAATATAGACTCATAAAATTGCTTGCAAGTTAAATTTCTGATGATCTCTCCCTCACACTGTTAACCTCCCAGTAGAAATTTAAGTTTATCAAATTTTCTGGGATCTTAGCTTTTAATTTCCCAAAGCCAGGACCCAGATGACGACATCTTGACTTTTCAAGTTCACCATCCATGAAACGTCATGGTTGACGGTTCGTGAACCTGGACTCCAGTCATCAGGCAGGCAAGCCCGCAGATGTCCAGCCCCTTAAAGTCATGCCATGTCACCTCTTCCCCACCTGTGGCTTTCTACTCTGCTCATTATTATTTCCATCTTTGGGTTAACCTTAATATAAAACCAGCCACTTGCTCTATGACGAAGAGCATTTATTCGTGATGTAAAATAAAACAGAAGGTTCTCTTCCCCCTGGTGATGGATGACCTTTGTGGAAAGTCCAGGCATTCTCTTCCTAAACGTCCATCACAAAACTCCCCGCATGTCACCAAAGAAAGCAGAATGAAATACTCATTTCTGAATAGCAGGGAGAGAGCTAATGAGCCTCACTATGTCCCAAGCCAGTCACCCACATCGATTGCGTAAAAATACATTTTGCATCTGGTATTTGATTTGCCACACAGTTTAACAGAAAAGTGACTTTATCTATTTTTTTTTCCAATTAGGGGAAGTAATGTTACAATCAATAATTCCTCCTGCTCTGGTGTGCTAAATTAATGTCTGTCTGTCTGTTTTTAAATCTCAAAGTGAGCATTGCTATAGAAATATAAAATGGTACTATTTCATTTTGATCTATTTAATTTTCCATCTTGAATTATATAATGGGTTTAAAACATTGAATAGAATTAATAGAATGAGTATTTAATTAAGCAATAATGAGTTTCTAAATGGATGCTCAAGGAAACTGACTTTGTAGTTTATGCAAGAATCAGATAATGGTCTTAACAGAGACTGTAATAATTGTGTTGAATGTTTTCTATATTTAAAGATTTTTTTTTCTGAATTCTCTCAAGGGTAGATTTAAACACAATCCAGTTCCTTGACTAGACTCGGCTTGGCTTTCATGGTAAATTCCAGTGCCTTTCCTTGGCCCCCAAAGCCTTGCATAATGTGAATCTGTCCTTCTCTGAAGTCCAGTGGGAAACAGTTCTCCCAGCCTCCCCCCACTCCAGACACACCCACCTTCCCTCCCTTCTGCAAATGCGTATGCTCCCCCCTGCCACTGGTCTTTGCTCCTGCTGTTCCAGATGCCAGGGCCACTCTCTCTCCTTTCACCCTACTAACTCCTCCTGTGCTTTCAGTTCTCAAGGAATCCCTCCCTAATGACCCTCCACAGACTGGGTCAGGCACCCACTCCCTCTCACCAGCCCCCTTTCAAGCTACAGGCTCAGTGTTACTTTTTTTCCTAATATTGAACATAGGTTTATTACCAGACATATACCATGTCTGTTTTATTTTGTAGTGTATCCCTAGAATTTAAGACTATATCATGCCTGGCATACAGAAGCCATTTGCCAAATATCTGTTGGCTGGATGTCTGTCTGGAAGAGCGATAGATGGACAAATGGATAGAGAATGATGGACAAATGGATGGGTGGGTGGGTGGATGGATGGATGGATGGATGGATGGATGGATTGGTGGATGGATGGATGGATGGATTGGTGGGTGGATGGATGCGTAAGTGGATGGGTGGATGGATAAATGGATAAATGCAGGGATAGAGGGATGGAGAATGGATGGGTAGATGATGGATGGATGGAAGGAAGATTAATGGATAGGAAGGAAGATAAATGGATGGAGGATGGATGGAGAATAGATGGAAAATGATGGGTGGATGATAGAGGGGTGGATGGATGGTAGGTAAATGTAGCTGTGGACACATTGCTAAATCTAAGGATATATTAGGGCCACAGTACACACTGTGAGAATTCCTGTAATAATACCACCTTATTCCATTTGGAGACATTAGCTCGCACACTAAAAGGGTGTTTTATGCCATCCCCTATGTGCTCCAGACATTAAAAAAGAAGTGTCATGGGGGAAATCTGCACAGGTTTTTCCCACTTAGACATGGCCTAACTATCAATTTTAAGATCCATCTGTCCATCCATCAGATCTTCATGCATCCAGTACTGTGCTATGTACTAGGGATCAGGGCTGAGTCATCCAACAGTTACTATTGACACAGCATCCTCAAATCATAAGGAAAAAAGAACTTTCAGAGTCAAAGAAAATTTTGTTTTTTTCCCTCACATAAAAAAAAAAAATATTAAGCCCACGAAAATCTTTTATGGCGGGAGGGACCAACGAAGGTGAAAGTCGACCTAAGACTTTCGACTTTTGTCGACTAAGATCGACAAAAGTTGTGATGCCGCCGTGCTAGAGATGTCCTGGAGAACAAAAGAGATCGGTCCATCCCTACCCTTCTGGAACATCAAGCAAGTAGCAGAATCAAGCATCGGTCAACAAGCCAGTCCCTCTCACGGCTCCTGGCTAACCACATCTCTCATATTTCCTCCGCCCTCGCCTTTGATGCCTATATTTAAGACCTACTGCCTATATTTAAGACCACCGATTCATTCAACAAATGCTTACTGTCTCCCCTCTCTGTACCTGGCATCATGTGAGGGGTCGGGGGGAGATCTGTGAACAAGGCAGACCACATAGGGCCTCCAGCCCCCTCCAATCGTGATCTGTCCTAGGTGTTCATCTCAGCAACATGAGCCTCATCTGCTTTGACAAAGCAGCTTCTCACCTCTGTGCTGGATGTAGCAGCATTTCTACAGGATGGATGGTTCCCAGCATCCTCTGGTCTCAGTGCTCCGTGTGCCTGCATAATTGCCCACCTGGGGTCCTAAGGTGCCAGTGTCAGAAAAGACACAAGGACAGGTTATGAGCTGAGGTCTGGTGTGATCAGTAGGGACAGAGAACCGGTCATCGGGCTCTGGACCCCAGCAGGGGTGAAGGACGGACCTAAGTGATGCAGGTCTTGAGTAATAGAACTTGTTAAAAGCAGTGTTTACAGGAGTCCAGGAGACGCAGACTTGACCTTTGGTTCACTGAATGACTCTGGGCTTCCCTTGCTTCTCTGTGCCTCTTTCTTCACCCATATCTGAACGTTCTTGACCTTGGACTCTATCATGCTTCTCTCAACCCAAATTTCATACTAAAATTATCTGGACAGGGGCACCTGGGTGGCTCAGTCGGTTAAGCATCTGCCTCTTGGTTTTAGCTCAGGTCATGATCTCATGATTCATGAGTTCAAGCCCCACAGCAGGTTATGTACTGACAGCATGGAGCCTGCTTGGGATTCTCTCTCTCTCTCTGTCTCTCTCTCTGTCTAAGTAGATAAATAAACTTAAAAAAAAAAAAGAAAAAAGAATGATCTGGACAGGTTAAGAAAGTATGGAATCTCAGACTTTACCCCAAACCCACTGAATTGGAATAGAGCCTGGTTAGTTAAAAACAAAACAAAACGCCCCTGAAAAGATTCTAATGTGCAAACAGAGCTGAAGACCATCTATCTAGGCTTACGCTTAGGAATTCCATGATTTTTGTGAGAAGGAGGGAAAGATAGAAGGAAGAGCCTCCTTAGACAAGAATCAGGTCAACTTCCTTGTCTCCCAGAGCCATATCCATGTGACAGCGTCTTCCAGACCTTCCTGCTCTGGCCACTTTCCATCCTGCCATCATGTTCCAAGAATTTCCCAGCGTCCCTTTGAGAGAAAAGGAAACAACCCACCCGGGTTTGCTGAGGTGTGGTAGACAAATTAGTTCCCGTCCCCGCCCCATCCCCCCTCCAAGGCATCAAGATTAAGGCTTATGATTAATGATTTGCAAGTCAATTAATCAGCCACCGCTTCTGAAACCTCATCTCTCAAATTACTTTTCTCTGAACACAAAGGCTTTCTGACACTGTCTCACTGTCTCTAGATTCACTTGGCTACTAATTGAAATTCCAAGATATTTCTTCTTGTTGTCAGCTTATTGGTATTACTTGTCTGTAAAATATTTGCAAACAGATTACTATTCACGTGTAGTGTGTCAGAGGTAAGCACCAAAACAATACTTTATGCTTCCAGCTCGAAGGAATGTGCTAATGATAGCTCGTGAAATTCTCTATCCCTGGGAAAGCTGATTTTTCATTTATTGATTTATTTCCACCACACCTACTTGCAACAAGTATGTGAGATGTATTACAATAAAAACACAGGTACAACAAGGCTTCAAACAACTGATTTATAAGTTTCCGTAGAAAACGTTTTGTTTTGTTTTGTTTTGTTTAAGTCATGGGGAAGGAGTGGGACTTTCTTCCTTCGAGGAGATGGTGCGGTCGAGCAGAGGCTGTGGAGTCCGACACGGGCAGGGGGGCAAGGCTCCAGTTCCAGTCCCTCCACACGCCAGGGAGACATACACTGGCTCCCCGGTTACCTTGGTTACCTTGTGGTTTGGGGTAGATGACGCTGCAAGAGCAAAGGCAGACAGAATTGCATAAAGGCTCAACCTCCATAGACGTCTGTCTCTCCTTCAACAACAGCTCCCGGGATGGTGTTCTTCTCCTTGTGGGGACTCAGGACCCACGCTCCTCCCCCCATAGCCGTACCCTGCCCTGGGGTCCTGTGGTTGTCTGGGTTCCGATAGATGGTAGGAGAGAGGCACAGAGAAGAGACCGCTGCCCCCAGCTGGCAAGCATCACATCTGGCCACATCCAGTAGGGGAGAAGGCAGTCTCATGGCCTCACCTAAGTACAAGGAAGGCAGAGGGAGGGAGCGGACCATCTGCCAGCACAGCACAGCTCCATGACCTGCCTGCATTATTGTTTACTGTGAAATGAGGTGATGCGGGTAACGTACCCACTACCGGGCCCACGGTACGAGCCCCGCAAAGGGTCTTTGCTGTTCTTTCCAAAGAGTGACAGTAACCATCTGCTCTGTTTGCAGTTTCAAGCCACCGTCGAGGAAGGAGCCGTGGGGGTTATCGTCAACCTGACAGTGGAAGACAAGGACGACCCCATCACGGGCGCGTGGAGGGCTGTCTACACCATCATCAACGGAAACCCTGGGCAGAGCTTCGAAATCCACACCAACCCTCAGACCAACGAGGGCATGCTGTCCGTCGTCAAAGTAAGGGCGCTTCCGGGCTCCTCCCTCCACCAGGCAGAGGGCCTCCCTGCTGGGGAAGGTCAAGGAGAAGTCAGCCCTGCTCTCCTCCTTTTGGAATTGAAAACAGAAAAAGGGGCTCACAGCTTAAGGGTGAACTTGTACCCTCACAGCCACGAAACCAAGCTGTTTTACGGGTTCTAGGAAACTCAAACTTACGTGTAACCTTCAAAAAAGTCCCTAATTTAATTTTCAAATGAGATTCTCCACACATCTGACCGTGAATTATCAAAGATATGCAAAAATGGGATATGTGAAGGTTTTTTAAAGATCTGTGATCAAAACTGCGGATCATTACAGGACGCCTGAGTGGCTCGGTTGGTCGAGCGTCCGACTCAGGGTTGACTCAGGTCATGATCCCAGGGTCGTGGGATGGAGCCTCGTGCTGAGCCTGCTTAGAATTCTCTCTCTCTCCCTCTGCCCCTCTCCCTTGTTGGCACATGTGCTCTCTCTCTCTCAAAAAAAAAAAAGAGAGAGAGAGAGATCATTACATTTCTTCCTGGTCTTAGCACAATCTCAGTTATTCACTTAAAAACAGGAGATAAAGGGCGACTGACCCTTAGCACCTGTGCAAGTGTCCTGGGGCTGCTTTAACAAATGACCACAAACTTGGTGATGTAGGGCCACACACACTCACACACTCTTACAGTTCTGGTGGCCAGAGCACTAAAATCAGTTTCACGAGGCTGAAGTTGGCAGGACTGGTTTCTCTTGGGGACGACCTATCTCCTCATCTTTCCCAGCTTCTGGAGGCCACCCACATTCCTTGGCCTGTGGCCCTGTCTCGTGTCTTCGGTCAGGGGACAGCAGCACCACATTTCTCTCTGGCTCTGAGTCTCTGCCCCCATCTCACATCTGTTTCTTCCTTTGACTTCTCTGCCTCCCTCCTTTGAGGACCTCTGGGATTCCATGGGTCCCCCTGGATAATCCAGGATCCCCGCAACGAGGTCCTTTAGCCTAATCGCATGTGCAAAGGCCCCGTTGCCACGTAAGGTCCTATATTCACAGGTTGCGGAGACTGGCACGTGGTCATCCTGGAAGGTCATTATCCAGTGTAGCCTGGGGATAATCCTCAGGACCCACTGTGGATGGCCGATCTCGGAGGATGAGAGGCTGGGTTTCTCCCGAGCCCTGCCCTTTCCAATACTTCCTTTACATTGAACTTCAGCTGCCTGGCTGAGAAGAACAGCCCCTGGGTCTTCCCGGGTCTCCTTCCCTAGTAACACAGGCACGGGCGGAGTTGTTAGGAGATCCTGGCACTGCCCTCCCAGTGCACCCACCCGTGCACTTTCACAAGTCGTGAAAGTCGCAAACTAACGCAGCCTCTGCCTGTCCTCTGCGGCTAGCCTGGGTCTATACAAGCCGTCGGACGATTTTCCAAACCTGCGGCTGGAAAACAGCATTTGGGTGAATATGCATCCCCATCATAAATCCTGGAACAGCACAGTCGTCCCCGTTCTATTTGCTACAGCTTGAGGGACAGAAAATCCAAGAGAACCAGAGTCACGAAGGAGCGTCCTCCCCTCCCCACCTTCCCACACGGGCCCTCACTGCTGAGTCTGAAACGTTAGCACTTAGAAGTATCACCAAGGATGCTAGTCCCGACCCAGGTTCCTGGGCCCACACCACACCTGCTGGGTCACCATGTGAGGGAGGGAGGTGTTCGCCGAGCCTGGCCTTGCGGATGACCACTGCGGAGGATGTTTCCAACTGCAGATTCTGCGACACCTGGGGCTCCCTCTGGGCCTCAGTTTGACCAGTGAGTGGACTTCCTTTGCTTCAGAATTGGGATGGAGACTCCGCCTCCCTCCGGCTGCCTGCCACGTGAATTCCTCCAAAGGGCCTTGGACTCTCTCTGCTTCTCAGTCCACCAAGGTCGAAGCCCCCGGGCAGCTTTCTGCAGGCAGGCCTGGCCTTGTTCCCTTCAGGTCAAGTACCGAAATACCAGGCTGATAGTGGCTTAAATACTAAAGAGAATTTAATGATTTCCATAACTAGACGAAGGTAGGCCAATCTAGGATTGACGGGCAGCTCAGGGTGTCAGAGAGCCATCAGGGGGCACAGCAGATGCCTCTGGCTTTTTCCTCATGGTCATAAAATGGCTGCCAAAGTTCCAGGTAGCACATCTTCCCGCTGCTGTGTTCTGAGGCTCAAAGCAAGGAGGCAGCCAGGCAAGAAAGAGAGAGAGAGAGAGAGAGAGAGCTCTCTCCTGCCCCCCCCCCCCCCCGCCGCAGCCTTCAGGGAAGAAAATATCTTTTCCACTGGTCTCCCAGGCAACTTCCCATGATGTTTCATTGCCCAGATAACATATGCCCACCCTCAGCTGCAGGGAAGGCTCTGAAATCTAAATCTGGCCTTTGGGGCGTCTGCAGGAAGAGATGGGGAGGGGAGCACCTGGGAGGGGGGAGGGGGTGGTCTTTGGGCAACCAGCCATGGGCAGTCCCGCCCTAACCAGTTGGCAGTCCGCACACCGAGGAACCAGCAGAAATTTCAGGACTGTGTGGTTCCCAGGGGAATCCTACCTCCCTGCAGGACCAAATCCTAACAGTTCCAGAAAGCAAGAACCTGTCTCCTTGTAAGAGCTTCTGGTCAGGAATGCTCTTAGCTGCTTTGTAAACCTATTCCAAAACTGTCAGAGAGTTACCCTTTCGGCTGAATATAATCCACCCTGTATTTTAAGCCTGTTTTCTCTTTTGTCCTCAGAGGGGAAGGAAACATCCAGAAAGCCTTGATCCCCAAAGCGATAATAGGCTTAAAAGTCACTGTAAGATCACTTCCAAATCCTCCCTCTATCAGACAACAAACCCCAGGTTCTTTACCTCTCCCCCCTGCCCCCCCGCCCGTGGGATGGCTTTTCCAGCCTTTAAACCCTGCAGGACACTGGTCCACACCCACTCTTGACCCTCAATGAAATATTAATTGAATCGAATCTCTGTAACTTTATTGGAAGTGTTTTCAATTTCCTCCCATCCCCGACACAGAGACCCTGCACCAGACAAATCACATTAATGAGGTCACGTGCCCGAGACAAAGGAGGGTTTCTTACTCCAGCGTGACCCAGGGCAGGGTACGAGAGCAGAGACCCACGTTTTGCCAGCTCCCCAGCGGCCTGGCCCGGGGAACGCGCAAATGGAATTACTACATCCTAATTCCGCACAGGGCAGGTGGGGTGAGCGAGCGGGGGCACTGCCCTGCGGAAAGGCAGCATGCGACTCACTGCCCCTCTGCCCTGCCTCCATGGCACTGTTCCCGCCTCCACCCCTCGAAGGCCAGTGTTCTGCTCAGGGCATGTCAGCCTGGGGACGTACTTGGAGACGGGCCGGCGAGCAGGGCCTCCCATCTTTTTCTTCGTTGCCGTCTTACCAGCTGCTTATCCTGGCGGCTCCAGACCGAGGTCTGTGGGAAACGCACCGCAGCTCCCTAGCCTCTCCCGGGGTCCCTTGCTACAGTGCTTACCAGGCCAAGATTCCGGGAAGGGCAGGGACAAGCGTGCAGCAGCCCATGGGCCCAATGGTGACCGAGCACCAGGGCCAGACCTTGACCTGCACCCCTCTGTATTGGGGAGCGAAGGTGTCCCTTGCACACCTACGAAGCTGCGTTCCATCCCAGTGTGAATAAATCGGCCCAGAGTGGAGCAGAGGACCAGGTCCCCGTCAGCATCACACTTGGTACACACAGCGGTTTATTATTGGCTCCGATTTTCTCGTCACGCTTCCGGGGCCAAAACATCCCTCTGTGCCACTTATGTGCTGTGTGACTTTAACTGAGTTATTCAACCTCTCTGAGCCTGTTCCCTCATCTACAAAATGGGAATAAAAACACCCACTATCACGAGGTAAAGTGAGGCTTGGGTGAGGTGATGCACACAGGGCACTCCAGGCACAGGCAGGTGCACAGTAAGGGATAAATAATGTCACGGCAAATAGGGACGCGTGGCGGTAAAGATCAAATATATATATTATGGGGGTCAGAGGGCTCTAGGTGCCCCACTGTTATGGGTCAAATTATGCCCCCAAAGAAGAGCTATTTTGAAGTCCTAATCCTCAGACCCTGTGAAGGTGGCCTTCTCTGGAAGCAGTCACTGCAGATGTGATTAGCGAAGATGAGGTCATGGTCGAGTGGGGGGGGAGGGGATGCCCTAGGCCAGTATGACCATGTTCCTGTAAGAAGTTGGCCGTGTGAGGGCAGATACACCCAGGGGAGAATGCCGTGCGACAGCAGAGGCAGAGAAGGGAGCGGCACAGGGATGAGGCAGGCTCCCCTAGAGCTTTCCGAGCGAGCACGGCCCTGCTCGCATTGGACTCTGCACTCCTGGTCTCCAGAACTGGGAGACAGTGGATTTCTGTTGTCTTAAGCCACCCAGTCCTTTGGTACGGCCGCCCTGGGAAACTGAGGCACCCACCAGACTCCCTTACGAGGTCGCAGCTGCCACTCCAGAGCCTCCAGTGCTGGCAGATCACCGTCCTAGCCTCTGCTGCCCAGCAGAACTGCCCTTACCAAAAGGGGAGCCCCCCAGCCAGGAAGCTTAGGCCCTGCCAGCTGGAGAGAGCCTGCCGCCTGGGCCTGCCGGCAGGGGGGTGCAAAAAACCAGCCCCTGCCTTGAGATGGGGCTGACCTACTGGTGCAGTGAAAGCGCCAGGACCCCCGTGGCACTGGGCTGGAGCTGGGCTCCAGCGGGGAACACGTCCTGGCTCATTCCCTCTCTTCTGAGAAGGTATGCCAGTCCATCATACTCAGAACCCCTGCCTCAGGCTCTGCTTCCAGACTCAGCTGGAGTCTCGGGGAACCCAAATAGAGATATCTCTCTCACTCACTCACACACACACACACACACACACACACACACACACCTCTGACAGAAACATACATGCACATCTAACATAAATACATCGAATATGTAAACCCCTGTGTACACATGGTTAATGCTAAAGGCACCCATATACTTATCCAACATGAATACACACACATAGAGAAACACACATTCCAGCCGTACTGTTCAAAGGCCGTGCGTAAATAATCCAGGCCACCTCCACTCGAGATTCCGATCTTCCCTCCCGCCTGGTCTGCCCCACTCCATCCTGCTGCAGGGGGCTCAGGGGGCCCTCAAACCCAGGCCCAGATTCTGCTGTGAGGAGCCCTCCGAAGCTAACAAACCAAAGAAACCCCGGCCTGGTGACATTTTCATCGTGGTGGACAATTCCGTCGGGCTAGATTTCGGATTTCACACATGCCCGTGTGCTAGTTAGCTTGACCTCCAGGAGCAAACTGCGCTGCCAGGAGCCAGAGCTGGTGTGAGAGAAGCCCTCTGGCCCTGAGGTGCACCCCCCTCGGTCTGCCCCGCACTGGGGTGGGGGAAGGAGGCTCCCGGAGACAGAGCTCCTCCCGTCAGCCCTGCTCAGAGCGCCGAGTGCAGGGTGGTCCCGACCCGGCGCGCCAAAGTCTTCCCCCTCTTCGGTGTCCTAGTTGGGATGAATGACTGTGTTCCCAGCGTGGCGATCCCCCGGCCCCTGTTGGAAATGGACTTCCCTGAGGTTGCGTACTTAGCGCGTCACTCGGGATGGACAGAAGTTAGAAAGGGACGGAGCGGTGAAGTATTCTTGTGTTACCCGGATGAGACCAAATAACGCCTGGGTAGCTCCTAGGTGCCAAGAGCTTTGTATCTGTTAACTCAGAGGGTCCCTCTGGGAGTTGTTACAGGTGGGGGCAGGTGGGGGGGAGGGGTCCCGTCCCGTCCCGTTACAATCAGGAAGCACTCCTGCGTCAGCACGTCAGCATTTCCTCTGCGTGTGCGTGCCCGCGTGCGCGTGTGTGCACTTCGGCGCGTGTGGGGAGCGCTGCGTGCGTGTTGGCTGCGATCGTTACGGAAGGTTACCGCAAGTCAGTCCAACTCACCCAACGGGTTTCAATCCCAGCTCTTGCCCCTGTGGGGCTCTGCCCCCACTTCCCGTGGCCCTTACAACCTGGGAGGTCATTTGCTTCCTTGTAGTCGAGTGGGAATCAACTCAGTGCACCTGCTTTGGTCCTGTCCTCACAGCAGGAGTATCCCTATGTCACGGGTCTGAGGAGTTGGTTACTCATTCTCCCACGAAACATTAGGGAAATAACTGGAAATAAATAACGTGCCTTCATCAGACCTGAACGTCTCCCCACGCACCCCCCAGGGACAGGAAATGTCACTCCTACATCATCTAGTGGTTTGGAAAGGGAGTGGCCAAGTGACTGTCATCTGGCACATTCTGTGATGGGCAGGACCATCGTATGAATAGTGTCTACAGTGGGGCTTCTTTGACATGATCTGATTTCCTCTGCACAGCAGCTGGGACAGGCGGGTACTCTGAGACCCCTTTGCAAAATCACCTCGGTGGACCCCATCTCAGTGACCCTGGGGCCGGAACAGTCCACCGTCATGTTGGACGGTCCCTGGCATGGCCGTGTGTCTGGTCATCACTGCCTCTGCCCAGTATGTGGCCACCGAGCCCCCAAGTCATGGTGACAATTGAAAATCCCCCCCCCCACACACACACACACATTTTCAAATGCCCTCAGGTGGGGAAGGGCCCAGAGGCTTAACCCCACGTGTTTCCAATCCTCTTCAGCCCTTTTCCCTACGAGATGCCGTCCCGGGAAGCGTGCCTGTGCCAGAGAGCTGTAGAGACCCCAGCCTCAGACCTTGTGGCGAGTGAGAGGGAAACGGTGCAAATGGGACTTGGGGCCTTTTCCATTCTATCTCCCATGGTGACAGAGGCAGGGCTGCCCCGAAGCTGGCAAAGCTTAGGCTTGAGTCGTTCATGCCCCCAACCCCCTCCAAGTGTCGGCGTCTTGTGGCTACAGGTCACAGGTAGGAAGCCTTTTAGTGTCAGTGTGGCCAGGGCGTCGCCTAAAGAGATCGCAACGGGGGACCCCAGGTCTCTGGGGCTCACATAATGTGTTGTCATTTATTTCTTCATCTAAAAAAAAAAAAAAAAAACACCTTCCATCCCGATTTTTGTATCTGTATGCTTCGTATTCCTTTTCTTAAGGGGGACCCCAAATTGCATTAAGGTTGGCCCACAAATCCTGGATCCATCCCTAAACATCCACCCGGGCCCATGGGATGTCAGAGTGCTTGGTGCAAAGGCACCTGCCCTTTGTAGCAGATTCATATGCTCAGCCTCCTCTCCCTGCTTTCCAGCCTCTGGACTACGAGATCTCCGCCTTCCACACCCTGCTGATCAAAGTGGAAAACGAGGACCCGCTGGTACCCGACGTCTCCTATGGCCCCAGCTCCACGGCCACCGTCCACATCACTGTCCTGGACGTCAACGAGGGTCCGGTTTTCTACCCGGACCCCATGATGGTGACCAGGCAGGAGAACATCTCTGTGGGCAGCGTGCTCCTGACCGTAAATGCCACGGACCCAGATTCCCTGCAACATCAAACCATCAGGTGGGTGAGCGGCTCCCTAACCGGAGGGCGGAGGCAGGCAGGAGTTGCGTTTCTTTTCCGGATGCAGGCCTGGCTGTCCGGAGCAAACTAGCCTTACGGTAAACTTGTTAGTGATCTGGGCGAGTGGGAGGCACAGGGCACCCTGAAGAGCTCCTGGCCGATCGCGTCAGGACCAGGCTGACTCTCCAGGGATGCTGCCTCCACACCTGATGCCGGGGAGGAGGGTGGCCTCCGGGCAGTGTTCCCAAATGGCCAGAGGGGTCTGCCAGTGCCAAGCACAGGCTCTGAAAAAAAGAAAAAGGAGCCACCACGTCTGGCCCCCCCTGCATCTCAGACACTCGACCCATCGTCTCACCACCATGACTTTGGAAGTCAGCATTGGCTGACTCCACATACAGATAAGGGTATTGCGAATTCAGAGAGGTTCAGTGCCTAGCCCGAGGCTGCCCAGCCTAGTAGCAGAGGAATCAGACTAGAAACAGGACGGTCTGCAAAGTCCGTGCTCTCTGCTCAGTGCCGTGGACTCGGAAGCGTCAGGGGGGGGGGGGGGGGAGCAGACGTTGCCGGTACTTAGAAAGGGAACGTTGGGGTTAGGTTTCCGACAGATAAATGGCAAGCTAAACAAACAACAACAAAAAATCGTCTCCAAAATTTCCGTCTTCGTTACCTGAGCTCTGTCCGGTGCTTAGAAAGAAGGTGTCGTCGTGACAAGATTTAATTAAATGATCGTTACGTAGGGTACTAGCCTTGACCGGCTGCTCTCTTGTCTACGGTGTTTCGCGGCAAGCTGAAATCGACATGCAGGTCCAAACGCCCGCTCGTCTCCGCAAAAGAAAGTTATTAATCTTTCTTTTCCAAAATCTAATCTTCTTCTCGTAGGAGGAACAGGATAATCAAGTATTAGATGCACTTCTAATAAACACGTGTCATATTTTCCTGATTCGAAACACCTGGAAACGTGTCACGGTCTCCACACAGCCACTTTACCGTGGAGCGAGCTGGCAGACGAGCGGCTCACGTTAGTTTCCAATCCCAAAAGGGGATTTATTTTCACAACAAAACTTTCTGAAATGCCAGATGAACTAGATAAAGGTGCGAACTGTACCAAATCCTATAATAATGTGACTCTGAAATTGCCCTCTTTTTTCTCTCTCTTTCTCCTTTTTCTGCTGGGTACCTGGCAGAGGAAAGATGCAATTTAAATATCAAAGAGAAAGCTTTCCTTAAGTCCTTAGGTGGGGAAACTGGTAGCTTCACAGACAAATGTACAAATTTAGGATGTCTTTAGGGAAGCTTTCCTGTCACTATGTATTTCTACAGCAGGAGCAGAAGAGGGGACTCTGGGTGGGGGAGAGAGCGAACTTCCACGGGCTTGATGTTCCTGAACCCAGGGCTCTGCCCTTGCTGCGTGACTTGGGATGTTGCCAGTCTTGAAAGTGTTAACTTGGTGGGGTTGGGGGGACAGATGCGGTGATAGAGAGCTGGGTCTGTCCAGGTTCTTTGTTTAAGACCAGCTCTGGCTGACGTAGGCAAAAGGAGGAATCTGCTGGTAGAGTCGCTGGAGGGCTTATTGAACATGTTTAGAACCAGGCCCGAGGGGCACCTGGGTGGCTCAGTCGTTAAGCATCCTACCTCGGCTCAGGTCATGATCTCGCGGTTCATGGGTTCGAGCCCCACCATGGGGCTCTGTGCGGAACAGCTTGGAGCCTGGCACCTGCTTCGGATTCTGTGTCTCCCTCTCTCTCTGCCCCTCCCTCACTAGTACTCTGTCTCTGTCTCTCTCTCAAAAATAAATAAACATTAAAAAAAAAAAAAAAAAAAAAAAAAACAGGCCCAAGATAGCACAGGAACTCGGGCATTGCAGAGTCTCTAGGGGATGGGAAATGATGGGTTGGCACAGCCCGACCTCAAAGGGAGAATGAACCACCTCCCGCCATTTCCCACGGCCTGTGCCCCTCACCCACAGGGGCTCACGTGCCGGGGGGCGGGGGGATGTTGCCTGAGCTGCAGTCAGGAGCCTCCCGACTCAGGGCACCTGACGGTCCACGGAGATGATGCTCTCAGATGCAGGTGGCTGACGGGGAGGGAGGAAGGAGGTCCCATCCTGTGGATGGAACGTGGAACTGGGAAGGTGGGCCAGACCCCAGAGAGCAGGTCCAGCAGATTGAGGGAGGGACGGGATTCTGGTCTGGAGAGGGCGGGGATACCGGCAAGAGCCAAGCCCCTGAGACGTATCAAGACCAGGGTGCGAGCCACTGGGACAGGGTACAGGCGTCCCCCGTTACACCACGGGCGGGACGTCAGTGGAGAAAGCTGTGTGTTGATCACTGGAGGGGAGGCTCGAGGGAAAATGCACAAGTTTGGAACGCTTTGAAGAGCTTCATGTTTCTACCGTCGTCGGTCACCACAGATACGACCCATGTCATGAGCTGCCAGGACCATCCTCGGAGTGGCCTAGCCCAAGGCGGCCTCAATTGATGGGGACGCGGGGACTCAGCATGAGAACACAGGTGCTCAGAGCATGTCCTTTTTGCATCTTTTGGCTCTGCTGTCCCCCGCGGTCGGCCACATCCTCAGCCACATCTGTAGGGCCACCAGCAGTGCCGGTCCTCGGCCCCAGTGGCATGCTTCCCAATCGAAAGTTCAAGCCCAGGGCCAGGCTTGGGTCTCACAGAGCCCAGTTGGACACACGGCCCATCTCTGAGCCCCACAGAACAGCAGGGGGTAGAGTGTGCCCACCGTGGGCCCCAGGTCCCATCACGACCACCAAAGGAGTTCAGGGGGCTCTTCCCAGGAGATGAGAACGGATGCTGTGTCATCAGGACCCACAGAGTCACTGTGACCAAGTCCAATTTTTGCGTCCCCTCAGGAAATACCACTGAGGTGTCTGTCTGTGGCTGGTTTGCCTAAGAGTTCTAGCATTTTACAAATTGAGCTCAGCAGTGTCTGGAGAAAGCAAAGTAAGTGTGTGTGTGTGTGTGTGTGTGTGTGTGTGTGTGTGTGCGCGCGCGCGCGCGCGCGCGCCTCACATGCTTCTCTCTCTGGCCAGACTCCTCACACACATCCGTTCCTGCTGGGGCCACACGGTGGCCCAGAAGTGCCCCCCGTTTCTCAGCCTGGCACTGACCGGGCCCCCCTGCTGCTGGTTCTGAGCTCATCCAAGGCACGGACAGCCGTGTCACTGACACATTGAGCCATTGTCACAGGAGCCTTTTGGGAGAAGAGGTCTGTTAATTACTTGCCGCCCTTGATCGGACACACTGAGAAGCGCCGTCCCTGAGGGGCTGTGTGTGCAGGGGGTGAGCAGGGTGGCAGGGCGGGGCCAGCCAGGCTGGGACCCAGGTCTCTGACGACCCGCGCTTGGCTGCCCAAAATTCTCCGAAAGGCACGGTGACCTTGTGAGCGGTCCTGTTATTGTTGGCTTAGTGATGCTTTGGGGAGCAGGCGTGGGAAGAGGGAGGGAACCCTTCATCTCAAGGAGCGCTCTGAGTTCAGATGACGGAGGTGCACATAAGATGCTGTCCCAGCCATCCTGCCCCGGAGGGTGTCCATCCCGTCAGAACCACTGCCTTGAGTTCTGCCACCACGCAGGTCGTGGCAGGTGCCCCTGTCTGTGTATGTGACTCTGTGTGTGTCCGTGTAGCTTTCTTTCTGTGTCCCTCTCTGTTTGTGCCTGCCTCCCTTGGTATCTCCTTTGCTCTGTCTGTCCCTTCCTTGTCTCCCTCTCTGTGTCTCTGCCTCCCTCTCCCTGGCACCCACCCCATCACTGCCTCTCTGTCTCTCTCATCCGCTCCCCGCTGTCTGGTGTTCTGCCCCGTCCTCTTCCTCCCCGCTCTCCTCCTCCCTTCTCTGCCTCTCCCCACCACCACTTGGTGCATCTCTATCCCCAGATGCTCTGTGACCCCCCAAAACCCTACTTTCACCAGGCACCGGGAGCCTTGACAGGCACGTGGCCTCTTCCCTGATGGCAGGCTCCCTCGCCCTCAAAGCAGGACACCTCCTCCCCACCCCCAGCCCCCACAGAACTTAGGGGCTTCTAACAAATGCCCGTCCTGGCTGGCATCCGGTCTCCCATGATGCAAGGAGGGTCTCATCTCGGCCCCACGTTGGCAATGCTGGCCCCCCGCTAGGGACGCTTTCATCACACCAGGGAACAGTAAAGTCTGTGAAAGGCGCCTTGATCTCTGAGAAGCCGGCAACGCTAAAGACAGGAGGTGTCCAGGCATCAGAGTGAATACTCTCCCTAAAAAGCCCGAGTTATCAAGACTTGTTAAAAAGGCCGTCGCATTGCGCTCTTAGCCAAATCAAAATGGACATCAGTGGGCTGGTGACAGATGAAATTCTTCTTTTTAATGACTTGTATCTTCTTATCCTTATTATAAAGTTAAGATAGTTCATGGAGGAGACTTTTGAAAAGGCAGTTAAGAATAAGGAAGATGATAAAGAATCCGTAATAGCTCCTATAATACCCTCTTAACAACTTGGGTATAGCTCCCTCAGTCACGTGTGAGGGGGCTTCCGTTTTTATTACCGGAATTGGCTCTCATCACCCGTCCTGTTCTGGAACCTCCTGTGCCTCCTTCCCAGTATATGGCGAAGAGCTTTTCCGTGTCAAGACACAGCCATTATTATTAATTGCTTGGTAGTATTCTCTTATTCTGTTACATGGATGTTCTCATTTATTCATTCATCTCCTTGTTACTGGATATTTAGAGTGTTTCCAGTTGCATGCAATTATTTTTCTAAAAAGGTCAGTGGCCATGCTTATAGCTAAATTGTCTGATGCACCATTAATTTCCTGAAGAATTTTTCGAAAGCTCTTCGAGCCAAAGGATGCGTATTGTTAATGCCTTTTGTCATCTAAAAACTTCTTTTTTTTTTTTTTGTACCGAAATTTATATTGTCCCTTATGATTTGAATCGATGTCATGATTAGAAAGCTCCTCTGCTCCCAGGTCGTGTCGATACTGACGTGTTCTGAAGCAGAGCCCCTCTCTCCCCACCACCCCGGCCCCCTCCAGACAACGCTCCTGCCTTCTGGGGGAACCCTGTCTCCACGTCCTTGAGACAGGAGCCAGACATTTCTCTGTGACATTTTGGGGTCTCTGACGAGGAGCAGGCTTGTGCAACGGAAACTATTGGCTAATTACTATCAGAAGGAGCAGCTCAATGATGATTATGCTAATATGGGAATGACTGCCCGACGTTCTCCAGCAGCGACGTGAATAGCAGGGACTAACCCTGGCATCCTGTCTGTTGATTTGGCTGCTCTGGGGACGCAACCAGCAGCCTGATCCTCTCGAAGGGCTTGAGAGGACTTATTTCACTGTGTTGCATAATCAAGGGATTTCTGCTGAGGCAACCAAGTAGCAATTCCAATTCTGAACATCTTTCAGACAGAGCTCATCCTGTCCAGGGGCTGCAGTAAACCACTCTGCAGCAGGGACTTTTGCCTACACACTGAATAGATGAGATGTGTGTGGAGGAGAAATGTGGTCCCCAGCGATGTGAAATGACCTATCACTGCTCAACATGTGTTTGGAAAGGATCATTCATCCAGGGAGCTCTGTGAGGGTGTGTCGAGCGGCACCGTATCTGTGAGGATTAAGTCTCGCTGAAGACAATAGGAAAATTCAAAATGACAGTGGCTCAGAGAAGATAGAAGTCTATTTTCTCTTTCTCACCTAAGTCCAGAGTAGCCATGGCAGTGTGCAGGGTGTGGATGGCAGTTCCTCAAAGGTGTCAGGGGTCCAGGATCCTTCCTGCTCGCCATTCGACCATCTCCAGGTTGGCGTCCCCTTCCTCGTGGACTGTGAGGGTTGCTAGTGCACCAGCTTTCACATCTGCGTTCCAGACAGTGAGATGGGAGAAAGGGAAAGAAGGGAGTCTCCTGTGTTTGAAGGAGATTTCCTGGAAGTCAGCCCCATTTCTGTTTAAATCTCAATGGCCAAGATTAGTCACGTGACCACACCTAAGTGCAGGGGACACGAGGACATGGGGTCATTTAGCTGGAAAGAACCCAGCTTTGGAGACTGGGATTCTTTAGGAAAGAAGAAAAGAAGCGTGGACAGCATGAGATAACTGACATTTCTACCGCGAGAATCTTTGAATATTGAAACTTTCTACATAATAAAAAAAAAAAAAACCACAGGATAAACTGAATTATTTTTTAATTTCTTTTGTAATGTTTACTTTTGAGAGAGAGACAGGGCATGAGTGGGGGAGGAGTCGAGAGGGAGGGAGACACAGAACCCGAAGCAGGCTCCGGGCTCTGAGCTGTCAGCACAGAACCCACCGTGGGGCTCCAACTCACGAACCATGAGATCGTGACCTGAGCTGAAGTCGGACGCTTAACCCACTGAGTTACCCAGGCGCCCTCAGGGTAAACTTTAAAAGTTACCACGTGCCACGATACTAGATTTTTACACAACCGACATAATAGATAAGCGTGTTGTGAAAAACAACTGTTTGATAAAAGCACAAGGATTAAAGCTAGTCTTTGGTTCGTTCGTTTATTCATTCACTGAGTTTGCTTAACGGTATTCATTTAGAGCCCAGTGGGGCCCTGACGCTTCTAGCTGTCGTGCATTCACTCGTGCAAGAAACGGTCTCTGCCTACAGCCTCTGGGGAACTTGCAGTCGTGAGAGCAAGAGCATGTCCTCCCTGGGAAAGAAGGAAGGGGGCAGGAGGGCAAGGAAGGCAGAAGATAAATGGTTTCCTGGGGAAGCAAGAACCAGCGGTCCCTAGCTGGGGAGGAAGAGCTTCCGAGCATCACTGTGGTCTCACTTGTCAACAGATTCCTGAATTCCCCAGAAAGCCCACTATCCCCCTGCCTCCGTGCAGGCCTCCGTCTCCTGGGAACTGGGTGCCAGCCCAAACTGGCAGAGATGTCCACCGTCCACCCCCCTGCCCCCTGAGACACGTGCTTGGGAATGATGGTACCGGGACTAAAACGCCTAGCGTTGTTCTCTAAAAGTTCACCAAAAGCACCGCCACCAAAGCCATTTAGTTCCTACAACCCTGTAAATGAGACCTTTCTCATCTCCCTTGTTGCTGTTAGGGAAAGCAGAGGCCTCTGAGCCCCCCTCTGTGGGAGGAGAGCGGGCAGAGGTGTGCGGAGGCCTGCTGAGAGCCCCGGGGGGCCTTGCTGGCACCCACTGAGCCCAGAGAGGCGGCCCTGACCTTGCGACTGCACTCCCCGGGCTCTCTACACATTCAGCACCAACTTTCTCACGCTTTACTGTCATCCCCGCCCTAATCCCCCAACGTCTCCAGTACCATCACAGAATTACGCACTGCAGGCCCAGCACCTGGACCTTCAGATTCTCCAGGGACCTACCAAGGTGCCAGGGACCTGAACATCTAGCCTATTGTCTCCACGATTTGAAAAGAAGACAACAACGCTGAAATTAACGAATATCGAGCGCCGAGAGCATCGCGACAACCTTTTCAAATTTACGATTGGCGAACCTGTCTTTACCTTTGCAGGCCGTCTGTAGGGCCCCCCTGGCAGGAATGTCTGAGCGTGCACTAGAGAAACCATAGGGGATTGTAGATGAGAATATTCCCGGTCGCCAAATAAGGCCAAAAGCAAAAGCAGAAACGTCGTTTCAAACGTTCTACAGGAACAAAATGTGTTTGCAGGGTGGGTACATTCCAGGGTATTTGGTAAGACTCGGGCTGAGGCCACCACAGGCAGAGAAGATTCTTCGAGGCTGGAAATTTTTGAGACAGTCCCCGCCCGGCCAGGGCCAGGCAGATGGGCGAGCTGGGTAAACAGGCACAGATTGGTGGCAGCCGGGTTGCAGCTGTCTGTGCATAGACATGTTTGTGCATAAGCAGGCGTCGTTTATCGGTATTATTATTATTGTTATTCACCTTCGATATCGACGAATGCCCACCACCCATGACAGCATCTGCACGTGGCCTTGTTTTAAACCAATCCCAGGAGTGAGGGCTGAGCGGGACAGACAGGCCTCGGACTGGACTTCCCACGGCCAGGAGGGTTGCAGTCAGGAGCCGTGCCCATCAGCCGGCCCTTCTTCTGGAGCCTTGATCCAAATTGAGCCTGTGCTTTGAACACAGAATACCTGAATCAGATCCAGATTAGATCCTCGTCTCTCTGAACACTGCTTTGCCCACTTTGTCCTCATGTCCTTGAGTCTTTTTTCAGTCATTTCCTTTCTTCTCCCCTTTTGGACGTGGAGGCCTTTTAGCTCCGGGGTGGAGTCCGTTCATGGGCTCAAGCGGATACAGGAGGCCCCGTGCAGTGATGAAAATTCAGCCCCCAGTGACTTGTTAAAATGCCCCGTTTCAGTTTGCGCTGCTATTCGTGCAAACCCTTTTAACACCTTGTTTAATATAATATCGGAGCCCATTCAGAGCAAATCACCAAAATGAGGGTAAATCGGGTGAAAAACCATGGGCTGTCTACGGGACATTTTGTTCTGTATCTTCTAAGATCTTTGGAAGCAGATGTCAAAACTCAGTCCACTTGGAAGTGTGGATTTTGTCATCACTGACATTTTCAGGAACACACAAGCTCAAAATGTATAGTAGCGTACCATTTATTGGGCCGGAAAATGAAGCTTTCAGGCTCCTTTTTATTTAAAAAAAAAATAAATAAATAAAAACAGATTTCAAAACCAGATTTAAGAGTTTCATTTGGGGTGACTCCCACCTGTTAAATTTTAATCAGAAGTTAAAGGCTAAATAATAACAATTCTACCTGGGGAAATTAACCGAAGAGCCTCCCTCTACTAAAATATATTATTAACGCTTCGTCTTAATTAAATGTGGCTACTGACCTCGATAGCAGGATTTGGAGTGAGGTCCTTTCTGTTTTGTTTTGTTTAATGAATGATTCTTTTCTCGAGTCAACAAACACAGAGCTTGAAATGTAAATGAATTGTTTACAGTGGCGCCTTTGTAGTTTTTAATTAAAGTGCTGCTCTTCCATTGGAAGTTTATGGTGGCAATACATTTTATTGCCTACTCCGCTGTAGAGTTTTTAATTATTTATGTAAATGTATTAGCACAGCTGACTCTTATTTTCAGTGGTCAGATTTTGTGTTATGAAGATGCCAGTGGAAAACAAGGTCTAATAAATTAAACAACCGAAGTTTTAAAGATTTAACATCTTCCGCGGCTAAAAATAGAATTCTGGCTTTTATTATGATCCAGGGGTGGAAGGTTTTCATTATTAACCTCAATTAGAGGCACTCGATTCAGGTGACATGAAAAGAGCTGACCATTTGGATAAACAATGGAAAAGTCATTTTACAATCCAACCGCCTTTCTAACATCCGTCTACACGGGTTGTTCTAAATCTGCCACGGGCCAGACTTTCATTACTGAAAGCATGGTTTTGCATTGGTTATATTTGAATATAATTATGACGGTCATCCTTGCCTGCCTGAGAAATTAATTCTCATAGCCAACATACAAAATATTGACAAACGCTAATATGGTTTCTTGCCCACTGTTTTCGAAGCTGTTAAATCTGCTTAGCTGGGTGTTTTGTTGTTGTTGTTGTTTTAATTTTAATAAAGGCATTTGCAATAGACCAGCGTTGCTGCAGACACTCCCCATATCATATTGATTGAGAAAGCCGTACGTCTCAGGATGGCAAGAGAAGTCAGCCGAGTGGACAGGAGCAGGCTTATTTTATGGGTGCTCTTTGTCAATCACCAACACCAGGCAGCCCCCGAACACATCTAGGGGGGGTCTCGTGAAGGGCTCATCACGACCTTATACTAACGCAGGTAAATAACCGTAGACAGCGAGCCACACAGCTAATTCAAGGAGCGTGTTTCAACAGCAGCTCCCAGTTTGCATTTTCAAGTGATGAGGCTCTAAACTGTCGTCCTCCCACATAGTTTAATTCAGGGGGTTCCTTGTGTATCCTAACAGTGGGTTTCAGGAGAAGATCAGACCTCGTAGAGCCGGCTCGGAACAGCCTCGCGGGCCTCTGGATCTGGACTAGGGTTGGGCTGGGATAAGCCAGCTCTTCAATCATTGAATCACTCATTCATTCCACGGGTGTCTGACGAGCACTTACGACACGTCGGCCCTTTTCTAGGCACTGGGGACACGGCAGCAACACAAACAGTTAAAAAGATGTGTCGTCATGAAGGTTATAGGCCAATGGCAGAGGGGGAGAGGAAGCAAACAAGAAAACAAACGAGCAAAATGAAAAGCGTAGTAGTGGGCGGTCAGTGCAAAGAAAGAAAAAAGGCAGAAAGAAGCGAAGGTCTGAAAGTCGCCGATGGCGTGGCATTTCGGTGACGAACTGAAGGAAACAGGGGTGAGCCGTGCAGGTATCTGCGGAAGAGTGGTCCAAGCCAGGGGCGGGGGGGGGGGGGGGCGACAAGTGCAAAGGCCCTGAGGCAGGATGTGCGGAGGTATGAGATACAGGGGGTGAGGTATCACTGGGTCTGGTGCAGAGTGGGTGAGGTGGGGAGAGGAGATCAGAGGTGCACGGGGGTAAAGCTTTTACTCTGAATAAGACAGGAAGTTAAGCCGTGGTGGCTTTAGAGAAGAGTAAGTGGGGAGGGGTGGTGGGGAAGGGAGACGGCAAAGACCAGTGGGGAGGGTCCTGCAATAAGCCAGGTAGGTGAGAGGTGGCACGGCTTTGGACTTCACGTTGGCGGTATGTGCCGTGAGAAGAAGCCTTACTGAATGTGTCTGGAAGGTGATGGCAGTCGGGTTGTGCGGACCAACCACGTGTGTGAGAGAGAGAGAGATACACACACACACACACACACACACACACACACAGATGCCCAGGTTTTTGTCCTAAACAACTGGAAGATGGGGTGGATGGTTATGAAGCAGACAGGCTCACTAGGGAAGGGACTCGGAGGAGGTGTCAGAAACTCAGTTTTTTTGTCTGTTTACTGTTCATTTATTTTTGAGAGAGAGAGAGACAGAGCATGCGTGGGGGAGGGGCAGAGAGAGAGGGAGACAGAACCTGAAGCAGGCTCCAGGCTCTGAGCTGTCAGCACAGAGCCCGACACGGCGCCCGAAATCACGAACCGTGAGATCGTGACCTGAGCCGAAGTCGGACACGTAACCGACTGAGCCACCCGGGTGCCCCAGGAACTCGGTTTTGATGGTACTGAGTTTAAGGCAGAGACAGGGAGCAGGGATGGACAGCAGGCAGGGTCTGGGCTAGACAGAAAAGTCTGGGTGTCGTCCACGTCCACATGAAATTTAAACGCCCGAGTCTTTGAGATTCCCCCAGAGGTGAGGAGGCCCAGGGGTGGCCCTGCCTGGCATGTTCTACATGAGGCCTGCCTCCTGAGAATAAGTGAGCCAGCCGCAGTTAAATACAACAGGTGCTCTTGCCCGGGCAGCCAGACCTCAAAGCAGCAGAACCAGAGTCTACACAGGCACCACTTTCTGGACCCAGGATGGAGTGGACACTCAGCCAGCGGCCGATGAGCCTGGCTCTGCCCGTCTCCTTCTCTCCGGCCACCAGCATGTCGCGCCCTCTGCCCGGGTCCAGTCCTCCGCCGCGGTCACCCTAAGTTCGCCTGTTTCTTACAGCCGCGCTGATGTGCTCGCGGTCATGACAGAGTAGCTGGCATTTACTTTGTCCCAGGCTCTGTTCTCTGTGGCTCGTATGCTCGGTCACATGTAATTTCCCAACAACCCTGTAAAGAGGGTGCCTCGGTTACCCCTCTTCAGAGGTGAGGACGGTGAGGCTCAGCGAGATTCAGGAACACCCCCAGAGGCACACGGCTTCCCACGCAGGAGCTCTGGCTGCGGGACATACCTCGCACCTTCCTGCTACGCTGCCCCCAGACCAGACTCTCGCTGGAGAAGCTCAGCCCTCGGTGTGCATTTGCCAAAAACCTCAACAGCCTTGCTCTATCAGACTCCACTTCTCAGAACCACCCTGCACATTCTGTTTCTGATTTTTGCTGATCGCCCCGAAATCGATGACACCCACCAGTGCCGAACACCCCACTGAGACCCTCTGCTGCCCAGATGTCTGGGGTGGGGAGGCGGCCCAGGCAGGGCTGCGTGGGTAGAAGTGGCCGAAAGCCCTCAGGGTTTCGTGCCTGCGGGCACCTTCTCGCCACCATCATCCGGCAGGGACGCCTCCGTCCCTGGGTTTCCCTGTTTCCTGTGCTTCCTGCTCGTACGGCTGCCTTCCCAAGAGCAAGGCTCCATCATCACATCACTTTCGATGCTGCCAGGCTTTGCTGGAGGAGGTTAGACAATCACAAAGGTGAAACGTGTTTTCCCAACGCGTGCAGGGGAAACAGACGTTGACTTCTCGCTCCATTGGAGAATCAGTCTTGTCTCCAGGGGCTGCCCCAGAGGGCCCCCCGGGTCTCACGTGGCCTTGCAGAGAGGGCTGCCACAGCCCCGCGGCTCTCGTGGCTCTGCCAGTCCGGTGCCCTGAGTTCAAATCCCCACCCATCCGCTTCCAGGCGTGTAACCTCGGGCAGACATCCAGTTCCTCCAGCCTCAGTTTCCTCTCTTATAAAGTGGGGGCAATAATGTCTGGGTTGCAGGGTCACTGTGGAGGGTAAAGCAGATAATTCAGGAGAAACGCTTGAAGCACAGAGCCTGGCACATAGTAGGCACTCAATGAACCGATTAGCATTCTTGGCCAAGAGTTTAAACGTACCCATTCTCTAAAGGAGGCTCTTCAAGAACGAGAAGGATGTTTTTCTACAATCCGTGGTTTCCACGCATTGCAAACTTACAATAAGCAAGTCTGCGGAAACACTTACTAGGGTTATTAGTGGAAATTAGTCACAGCTCCCAGGAACGATGGCACATCCACAGCCAGGCCAGGGTATCTCACTGCTAAAAGCCTCATCATGATGGCAGTCTCCTCCTCATTCCCGGGGAATTGAAGGTAGCAGAAAGAAGTTTCTGAAGGCTCAGCCTTGTCATCTGCCGTTTGCTTGCCTGCAAGCAGTCCTCAGAGATGACGGGGCACGTGGACGCGTGGTGAGCAATTATTAAACACACGTTGCAAACAACTGATTTTTGAAGGTTTGCAGCTTGGCTTTTCGGGGGACAGGTATGCTCGATCTTGCAATCTTTCTAGAGCATACGTGTAACAGTCCTATTTTCTGCTAGTACAACGGTTCCTGGTTCGGGTATCAGGATTAAATTGATCCGTAGGTTAAGATGCTCTGCAAAGCATATGACGCCATGCAAATAACACCATAACTAGGAGAGACTGTCACCCAGGCAAGCTGAGGACCTGGTCGAATGTCTGAAGGGAGATGAAACAAAGGAGACTTAACAGTGAGTAGGAGAGGGCGTTACATTTCAGGACCTCCGATTGGTGACTTCTGGTGCAGGGTCTGTCGGGATCCGTGGCTGCAAGCAGCAGAAACCAGCATCAGCTACATTACGTGGGATAAAACAAGAATTGACGAGATTGATTTTGGGGGTCACAGAAGGGCCGGGAGACCAGAGGAGAAGCTGGGAAAAAAATGAGTGGTCACCAAATGGAGCCAGAGAGGAGAGACGATTGAGGCTGCTGCAGTCTAACTCAGCCTGGCACTTGAGCACTTGAGTTAGACCTCCCAGGGCAAGAGCATGATGCCCCCAACCCCCCCCACACACACACACACACGGAGAACATCTGATTCGCTGGAGCTGACCCACTCCCACTGTATCCAGGAAAGAATGGGAGCTCGACCACGACCACCCACGACCACCCAAAACAGGGGTCTGCCCAGAGAGGAGGCCCGGGGTGCTGGGAGGAATCAAAAATATGGTGAACAGCCCGAATGACGGATATCCACACACCCTTCCCGTGAATCTGAGTTTTCCCGCCATGCCCCAGATGATCCATGCTGGGCACTCGGGCCACGGCTGTCCCCAGACGCACGACGTGAGGGACACACGCTGGCACACAGAGTAATTGCGCTGAGAGTCTCTGTCTCAGAAGGAGCACAAGCCCTGGACGGGAGCAGGGGTGTGGCTCCGGAGGGCTGGGCAGCCCAGGGCCACTCGAACAGGGGGCGGTGAGCGACGCGTTCCCCTGGGGAGGACACTTTTAGGGAGCACCAGAAAACTCAGCCATCAAGACAGTCTTTTAATGCAATATTTTTTTTATGTCAAAATTAACACAAAAATTCATGTTAAACAAAATATCACATCTGTAAGTAAAGTAGGATCGATGTTGCTGATTTTCTTCCACCTCTGATATGACCGGGCACAGAAGGTGAGGGCTCCTTGGGGCCCGCTTCGTCTGTAAATTTAAAGGGTGGGATAGGGGCGCAGAACCCTCCTCACCCATGGAAATCCATACCTGGGCTCAAAAGGAAAGCAAGAGAAACCTGTGGGTCAATAAATAATGTTTAAAATGATTCAGGAAAAGGAATAAAGGAGTAGGAATTGTGAATGAAAATAAAGCAGAATGACATAGGAAAGGCAAATGTGAAAAGCAACTAAACGCAGCATCTGTAGATGTGATGGTGAGATAGCTCGTTCCCACGCTGGGCACCCCAGAAGTGGGTGTGGCTCTCCCCATCCTACAGAGGAACAGAGGTACCCAGATATGCTCAGGGTTGAAAAGTTAGTGAGTGGAAGGGATGGAAGTCAAATTCACATATGCTTATGCCAAAGAGTTTTTTAACAAGGAAAGTATTTCTTTTATTTTGCAAGAGGAGAAATCATCATTTAAAAACAAACAAACAAAAAAACGCACCCAGCAGAACCTACTGCCTCCTTCAGATCGCATAGAATGATTCTCAAATTCTCTTCCAAATGGGATTTTTATTTCACAAGCTAAGCTGAGGGTCAGGGTTCAGAGGGTCAGTTTTGTCTCTATTCTGCGCTTGAAGTCTTTGTGTCTGGGGTTTCTTTTAAAATGTGTAGAGACGGTGGGGCGCCTGGGTGGCGCAGTCGGTTAAGCGTCCGACTTCAGCCAGGTCACGATCTCGCGGTCTGTGAGTTCGAGCCCCGCGTCAGGCTCTGGGCTGATGGCTCGGAGCCTGGAGCCTGTTTCCGATTCTGTGTCTCCCTCTCTCTCTGCCCCTCCCCCGTTCATGCTCTGTCTCTCTCTGTCCCAAAAATAAATTAAAAACGTTGAAAAAAAAAAATTTAAAATGTGTAGAGACGGGAGGACCAGAGGGGCTAGCAGAGTGAGAAGTGAAAAAATGGCTCTTATGGCCCCGGCTGGCGTCCTTCTGAGCGTCCTTTATGGGACACCCACAAATGAGCTGTTCTCTGGAAATGGAGGTGAGCTGTTCTCCCAGGAGCCACCCAAGAGCAATGACGGGCCAGTGATTCCAGTCAGATGCTTCACCCTTGCTGTCTAAAAATCAAACATCTCTGGGACTCCTGGCTGGCTCATTCAGTTAAGCATCCAACTTCGGCTCAGGTCACGATCTCGTGGTTCGTGGGTTCAAGCTCCTCGTCGGGCTCTGTGCTGACAGCTCGGAGCCTGGAGCCTGCTTCGGATTCTCTGTCCTCCTCTCTCTCTGCCCCTTTCCCCGTTCATGCTCTGTCTCTCTCTCTCTCTCTCTCTTCCTCAAAAATACACATTAAAAAAAATTTTTTTTAATGAATAAAAATCTTAAAAAATAAAAATTAAACATCTCTGGCTCACCGAGTAAATATTTCACAGATACTTACATCGATTGTCCGGTCACTAGGGAGATGCATCTACTAACGTGAGCAAGTGTATCTTCAGTCTCTGCGTTTCCTGCAACTGCTCTGAGCACCTTGGTCTAAGCCACATCCCCATTCACCTGGACGGTGATCCCTGGCCCGAGCCGGCCTCCTCATCGTGCTGTGTCCACACCGTATCCTTCTGCGGCCGGCCTTGCTCTGCACCGGCTTCTCCCTCTCTCCTGGCCATCTCCGCTCCCACCGCGTGGCCTTCCCCGCCTGTCTTCTCCGCTCAGGAACTGTGCAGAAATCATTCTCTCTGCTTTGGATCACCGACCCTCATTATGCACACGTGCTGTGTTTGCAAATTCGACAAGCTAAGGTGGATTTGTAGCCCCAACACACTTTCCGTATCTTCGCGGTCCCTGGCAGAGACGTGCGTGGAACAGTGGTACATCTGAGCCGCCCGACACGCCCCTTCCCAGCCGAGGTCCAAAGAGGGGACGCTCGGCCTTCTTCCTTCGGCTGTCATACGGTGACCAGGCATGCTTTCGAGGTCTCTTTGGTGCTCCATTTTTTTTTGCATTTTTGGGCTTTGGGTGGTGATTTTGCCGTCTGAAATGGCCCCGGCGCGGTGCTGTCTGGTGTTGGTAACAGCGAGAAGCTGGGAGGGGCCTTATGGAGAAAATAATGTGTTGGATGAGTTCCTTCAGGCCCGAGTTCTAGGGCTGCTGGCCATGCACTTAATGTTAATGATCGACAATGCGTGTTGAATACGGTGTCTTTCGACAGAAACACACATAAAATAAGGCGATGTAATGATTAGCTGACAAAAACGTGACCACAGTCTCGCAGGAGCCCAGGAGCAGCGGCTGGTGTCACTAATTCAGCGCTTACAGTGCCTAGACCGCGGCCACGGAGAACGGCTAGGAGGGACAGCTTGCCCGTATGTTTGCTGCCTGTCTGCCCTCTCCCTGGGCTACAAGCGCCGTGGAGGCAGGGGCCACATGAGTCTTGACACATAACGGGCAATCAATACATTTTTGTGGAATTGATGAATAAATTGGAAATAAGCCATGATTTTCAAAGCCAGTTTTTCCTCAGGCTCTAGACTGTAGTGAGTCCTGTTCCGGGGCTCCCAGTTAACCCCTCTTGGCAAAGTCTACAAAGGGATTTCCATCAGGGTCTGACTCTAACAAACAGTGTGAGTGAATGCTGATTCAGTGTTCTTACTCGACTATTACGCGATGCTCTGCTTTGGGCCTCCCCTCTGGGCTTCAGAAGATGAAAGTGAAGACTCCCCCCACCTCTCCCAGTGCCCCTGGCCAGGCACTGAGGCCCTGCTGAACCTCTTGGAGGCCACCTTGGGCGGTGATGGTGCCACCCAGCTGTTCAGGGTGCCGCGGCCGTGGAAGGCTCTCGAGAGGCCACGAGTATCTGTAGCTTGGTGCCTCCTGGGGAGAGGCTACCCTGACAAGCCACGAGACTCCTCCCTGGACCAAGAAGTTACTCCCAGGAAGACTGTTACCCCAAAGGAGCCCATTAGTTTGGAACACGGAGAGCTGGTTTGCTAACGAGCAGGCTCGTTGCTTCCTTCACAGCTTCTGTGAGCGCGGGAGTCCGAAAACTTCCCATCCGGGGTCAGATGATAAGGAGCGGAGGCTTCGTGGGCCCCACGTTCTGTCGCAACTACTCGACTCTGCTGTTACAATGCGAAAGCCGCCACACGGACCGATAGGCGCGGCTGTGTTCCAGTAAAACTTTATTCACACAAGCAGTCGGAGGGCCGGATTTGCCCTGTGGGCCATGGTCTGCCAGTCCCTTCAGTAGGTTCCTTCCCACGCGATGGAGTCTAGAGTGTTCTACTCTGCACCGTAAGCCCTTTGAGGAAGGACTGAGTCACGTGCGCTTTTCTCTCCACAACATCCGGCACGGTGCCCGCCCCATAGCAAGCCATCAACCAACCCTTGCTAAACATGTGACTTCTAGGACACGGCCCCCCAAACTCAGGTGTCGTGAGACACGCCAAGCAGGTGAGAGATAATCTGAGGCCCGGTGACATTCCATCTGTCTTCATCCTACGTCCTGTTGTCGATACTCAAAACAGCAGCAGTTGGTTTTCTGACAGTAAATCAAAACAATACTCCTGTATTCGTTCAACAAACAGCCAGTGAACGTGGGGGCAGCATCCAGATGTCAGCTGGGATCCGCCCGCCCTTGAGACTTGAGTAAACTCGTGACAAATCCTGATTCCGTGCCCCGGAGCAGACCAAAGGCTTCCCCAAGATTCACGCAGATTCCGGAGGGCTGGAGAAAGGGGCCCCGCCTCTCGAGCTCGGGTTCCGCTCTGACAAGTCAGCTCCATTTCTCACTGCCTCGCTGTCCTGCACGTGTCAGGCTGCCGTGTTCCACGTCCACGTTGCCCTTTCCCTCACTGCTTTTGGGCGCACGAGCACACGCACGTGCGCGCTCACCGTGACCATCAGAATCTGAGAATGTCTGGAGGTGGGAGGGGGAGGCAGTTACATGGCCTCAGATGGCTTCAACCTGCACCCCCGTGGCCCTCAACTGCAGATTCTTCTCCCCGCCCCTTGCCTCTGTATGTTTCGCAGGACACGGCAGCCCCAGAAGCTCCCCCAAGCTCAGCACAGATGGTGACTCCTCTCCGGTCTCCAACCTCCCCTCTCAGGCCCCCACTTTTTTGGAACAGCTTTGTAGAGGTGCGGCTGACGTGCCATGAACTGCACATACTTCTAAGTGGATAATTTGCTGGGGCGCCTGCGTGGCTCCGTTGGTTGAGCGTCTGACTCTTGATGTCGGCTCAGGTCGTGATCCCAGGGTCGTGGGACTGAGCCCTGCGTCGGGCTCCACGCTGAGCTTGGAGCCTGCTTGAGATTCTCTCTCTTTCCCTCTGCCCCTCTCCCCTGCCCGTGAAACTCTCACCCCTGCTTGAGATTCTCTCTCTTTCCCTCTGCCCC